>NC_137018.1:8859694-8882194 GCF_032717465.1 Coenobita brevimanus | reverse complement strand
ACTTCACCTCACCTCACCACCACAGCGGCTCCAGTCTCCAATATTGCCCCCTGCAACCACAAACTTCCACCCCAACCCACGATATTTGTTGGAGGAGAAGACGTGTTTGGAAGACTAAGATGCGGTTCCTGGAGACGATCTGGTTATGAAGGAGCTGTGTCGACGTATTGCCTTGCCTTCTAATGTAAAGATACAGGAGGACGGCAGAGAGTTCCTTAGGCGGCTAATCTCTTAAAGAAACAAATATCTCGGGTCATACTGTATCTCTTTTTTTCTTTTTTTTTCGTACACCATTTTTTAGTACTGAGGAAATGGCCCGCCCCACCCTGTGATGTGCGCACAAGTCCAAGTATGGACTGCGACTGGCGAATAGGATGAGAGCGGCACGTGGAAAACTGATGTTTAGTTGGCAGTGTTTGTGAGTGAGAGAATCTGTATGCGTCCTGGAAATACAATGATAGAATGTGAACATGTAATTTATCATATAAGGGCATACTAGCATACTACTGTACTTACTTTCCTCGGTATCTATCTCCAACCCATGTCTGTGCGACTGTTAGATACTCGCGCAGTCAACACACCTCACGAAGCACCTTTCCTGAGCTGGTCATAGGACTGAAAAACTCATTTAAAACACTAAGTAGCCATCCCACGAAAGAATGCTTTATAGCCGGGTCCCTAGGTCATCAAACAACTGCTTCTTTTGATGTGAGAGTCTTCTTCCATCCTTTCCTCCTCTCCCATCGTGTTGGAAGAGCCAGCGTGAGAGGGAAGAGGTCGGGAGGGAAGTGTGAGAGGGAGCGGTGTGAGAGTGGACAGTGTGAGGAGGGGATAGTGTGTGAGGGGATTCTGAGGGGACATTGTGTGAGGTGAGAGGGGACAATGTTAGAGGGGACTTTGTGGGACGGAACATTGAGAGAGGTGACAGTATGAGAAGGGGCAAGTGATAATGTGGGATTGGACAGTGTGGGAGGGGAGGGGATACTGTGGGAGGCGATAGTGTGGAAGGGACAGACTGTGGGGAAGAGTGTGAGAAGGGAGGAGACAATAACCTGGCAGGGAGTATTTACAATTGTCGCCTGGCACTCTTCTCCACCCTCACCACCCACAATGGACCCAGATATCCCATTTTCTACGTTAAGGGGAGATGAGGCCATGTCCACACACACCCTCGGGCGCCGCCAGTGCAGCCACCCGCCATCACACCAAGTCCTGTGTGTGTATCAGTGTGTGTGTGTGTGTGTGTGTGTGTGTTTTGGTAACAGAGTATTAGTGGATGTGCACTTATTAATATTACACATGATGCACTACTGTCATCGTCTGTCCTCTTTGCTATTTGTTGTTCAAAGTGGGCAAAGGAATAAAGTCATGGGTGGGGGGGAGAAGAGTTAGGAAGAGGGTAGGTTAGATACAAGAAGCAGACGGTGAAACAGAAGGTAATGGTAATAGACAGCGATATAGAGTATGGAATCAAACGTAACATTGCGAAACGTATGGTAGCACTGAGATGCAGCCGATATATTGTGAAAGGTCCCATGAAAGGCTGGCAGGATGTGTAGGATGTCCGCCTTTCACTAGCCTAGGTCTTGTGCTCTTATGTCTGTTGATTATCACTAAGGAGGTGAGATGTAGGCACGAGCACATCATTGCCACCAGCAGCAGCAGCAGCGGGTCTTTAATAACAAGGGGGAGGGTTGCGGCCGGACGCGGTTGGTATCACTGCCGGCAAGCCCCCGTTTTCATTAGTTTTGTCAGTCAACAATAGATGGCTCCCAATAGGCAATCCTTTTGTCGGCAGCCAATAGCAAACACAAAAGTTCCAATCCCAGGGTTTCGGGAAGAATGAAAATGGATAAAGTTATATCAGTTTGGGCTTCTATTAGTCTTTGAGGACGAAGTAAAAGTTCTGAAAGATTTCCATTATTGGCAGGATAATGGAGAGCCGAGATAACACCTCTGAGCAGACACAAGCGAGGACTCAATACGGCCAGACCCCCACACCACCACCATCACAACCAACCCCCCACCGTTCCCTCCACCAGCCCCCATCACCCTCTCCATCAGCTCCCTACCTCCCAACCCCGCTGCCTCCTCCACCAGCCCCCCATCGCCCCCTCCACCAGCCCCCGCCGCCCCTCCACCTCACCCACACTCACCACATTTTTACTCACTGCGACATCGACAGAGAAATCCTAACTTTCCCATTTTTATTTTGCAGAAGAATGGGCTATGTTCTCTCTCTCTCTCTCTCTCTCTCTCTCAGAAAAGAAAAAAAAAGGAAGGCTGAACAGAGTAGGCTGATAATAACTTGTATTAAATTAAAGTAAAGTTATGGTGTTTGAGAGGAATGAAGTCACAGAGTGTGCAGTGAGGTTGGATGGTGAGGATATGGAGAATGTGAGTGCATTCAAGTACTTGGGTAGTGTGATGAGTAAGGATGGAACTTTGGGGGATGAAGTACGTGAAAGGGTACAGCAGGGAAGGAAGGTTGTTGACACACTGAAAGCAGTGATGAGAAATAGGGAGGTGAGTATGGAAGTTAAAAAGTCACTGCATGATGGTATTGTGATCCCTACCCTGACGTATGGAAGCGAGGCGTGGACCTTGCAAGAGGGGAACAAGTCAAGAGTGAGAGCAGTGGAAATGAGTTACTTGAGAGGAGCATGTGGAGTGACATGGAGGGACAGGTTGACGAATGAAGAAGTGAAGGAACGTTGTGGGGTAGATGTGGATGTGGTTGAAAAGATTAGGAGAAATACACTGAGGTGGTTTGGACATGTGGAGAGGATGGAGAATGAAAGACTGACTAAGAGGGTGTATGTAGGTGAGGTGGAGGGAGGGAGAGGGAGGGGAAGACCGAGGATGAGGTGGAGGGATGGAGTTGAGAGGTATATGAGGGAGGGGGGGTGAGTTGGGGGGAGGGGAGTCAAATGGTGGGTGACAGAGTGACTTGGAGGCGTTTTGTCTGCGGCCACCCCTTGCGGGATTAGGGCGTCGGGCTATAGATAGATAGATAGATTAAATTAAATGTATGGAGTCAAACCTTCACCTAAATAATCACAAAATTACCTGCTGTTACCTGAATGAAAATAAGGTTATCTGGTCTTTCAGTGAATTAGATAAAAATGTCTTATATTACAGAGGTTAAAAAAAAAAAAAAAAAAAGGAAAATGATGTATGGATTAGCATCATTTAAAACTAAGTGTCTGGGTTTTATCCCCGATCAAAACAAACTTACCTCGTACTGGGATGATTAAAAACAAAGTCAGCTGGTGTTACCTTATGAAATAATGTGTGGGAGCGAAACGTGGGAGGGAAGGGGAGAGGGCAGCGTGGGAGAGGAACGTATGAGATGGGGAAATTGAGAGGGGAGAGAGACAGTATGGGATGGGACAGTGTGAGAGGGGACAGTGTGGGAAGACAGAGTATGGATGGAGAGAGGGCAATGTGGAAAGGAAGGGGACATGTGTGGGAGGAGAAAATCTGGGAGAGGACAGTGTAGGAGGAGATGGTGTGGGAGGGGACAATGTGGACGGGGACAGCGTGGAAGGGATCAGTGTGGGAGGGGATTATGTAGGAGGGAACAGTGTGGGATGGGATTGTGTGGGAGGGAACGGTGTGGGAGGGGACATTTGAGGTGTGATCCGAGTGATATCAAGTGCATCCTTTTCACCACAAGAGGCCCATCCTACTCTGAATACAGTAATTTTCAAGGTAGGATAAGATACTGAAGTCATTACCTATATGTAAGACTTCATGGAGACTTTTCTGCCCCGTAACAGCATCATTTCTTACCTCTTTTTTTTTCCTTCCTATTTCTAGATCCCTTCAACCCGCGTGTTGACGGGAAAGATGTTGTTGTTGATGATGATGATGAGCATAATGATGATGATGATGATGAAATAGCTCAGTGCCTTGCTATTGCCCAGCATTCCATTAATTTCATTCTCAAAAGGGAACTCTTGTGCGAAAATTAAAGAAAATCGTCGTTTACGCAGTTTGAAGACTCTACTACGTCTCTTACAATGTTAAAAAAACTCAAGCTCTTTAAAAATCGATTGTTGTTGTTGATGACCTAACTGAAAGCTATCAAGTGAGGAGTCTTTATCTGTACCTATCATTGTTCTATCAAGGAGCAGCTTGTTTTAGTTCTCTGACATCAGCGACTAAACGACAATCAGTATCATTACCCGATAACTCATGATAAGCTCACAAGACGTCACGTGTGGGTTCAGTATACGAAAATAAATGTTGTTTTCCTCTACATGTCTTACTTCTTGGAGCATGTCATGAAAGAGGAGGATTAGACTCTATTTAGTTTACCTTGTCCTAAAATTGGCCTCCCCCATCTTGAATGCTGAGTTATAACAATAGATTAACACTAGACTATGATACCAGTCACGAAGAAGTGCTGCAGAAAGGATGTAGAGCCACAGAATTGTCTTTTTCTGCCACTGAGCTACGTGAAATACGCAACAAGAGGATGAAAATCAGAACCAAATTGAAGTGAATGAACTCTACTGTGATGCATTGACAAAATCTGAGGATGGGTGTCGGTGAAAGTACAGTAACAGCTTATCTTGTATTTAGTTATTTATTTCTCCCATTTTCTAGTTACTCATATTTCTCCCATTTTCGTACGTTCTGTTTCCTAGTTTTCTGGATCCTACTTCATCCTATCATTATGAAGAAAAACCTGATGACGATGATGATGATTAATAGCAGTAGTAGTAGTCGTGGTAGAGATGATGATGATGATGATGATGATGACGATTAGGAGAAGTGGTAGTAGTAGCAGTTGTAGTAAGATGACGACGATGATGATGATGATGATATATTTTTTTTATCATTTCGGACGGCGAAGGTGGCGTCATTTGCCCTCAGTCTCCCCTAGAACTGCGGTAGGCTGGGCGGCGGAGAAAGAGGCCCATTTTCTCTGATATCTTGCTGGCCTAGGGTGGTGGGGGTACGGGCTGGGGGTGGGGGGAAGGGGGTCACATGATCACTAAGAGCATGGTTGTTGGAGGACATGGTAAAGAAAACAGGCAACATACAACGCTTTCGACAGGGCTGAAGAACTTCCTCCTCACCACGCACTCTTCTGCATCCCTCCCCTTCTTCCCCACACACACTCATTCCATCCTTCCCTCCCCCCTTCCCCCGCACACTCCTCCTCACCCCTTCTCTTCCTCACCGCACACACTTTCTTATCCCTCTCCTATCTCCCAACTCCTCACCTTCCTCCCCACTGCCATCGTCAGCTTCTCCCTGTCTCTCTCTACTTCCTGCCACCCCCTACACTGTCACCCACTTCCGTTTTCCTTGTTATTTCTCCCCTAGACCTTTTTCGCCTCATCCTTCCTCCCCCCCCCCATCCTTTCATCGTCCCCCTCCTCCAGCTCCCCCCATCCGTGTCCCTTCATCCTTCCCTTCCTTGTTTTTCCCCCCGTCACCGCTCTGTCAACAGTGTCATCCTCTTTTCCCCCCTCCGACACCCCTCCTGTTTCCCCTTTCACGCCACCTCCTCTACCCCCTTCCCACACTCTTCTCTCATTCCACACCTTCACTCTCTCCCCTTACACCCTCCTCATCCCCCTCCCACAACCTCCTCTCCCTCTCCAACATTCTCTTCTCCTTCCACACTCATCCTTTCCCCCATCCCACATCCATTTCTCGCCCCTCGCACTCCCATTCCCCTCCTCTCCTCACCTCTCCCACTCCATCTCTTCCTCCCATCCACACCCCTCCTCTCCTGCCTCCCACATCATAGTAGAGAAGGGAATAATCATGTGTTAATTGATACGAGACTGAAAAAAGGCTGTAAGAGGAATTAGGATAAGACCTTCTGATCATTACTGTTGGTAAAGTGTGAAGAGGAAGACCAAAAGCGAGATGAAAGGATAAAACAACAACAACAAAAATCGTTTCGACTGGTTGGATGAAATGGAAACAAGGAAGACGGAGGAGTTTGAAGGCATATTTGTCAGGGACCCTTTGATGAACTTTATGATTCGGCGTCTGGAGGTATGCAGATAAATACATACACATTATACTGTTATAAATGAAGCCACAGATTATGCTTATCGTGACAATGAGGCAGGTACTCAGAAAATTACCTCCATATCTCGTTTTTTTGGGCATTTCCAGTGTCGCTACAAACTGCACCTTTGAAGAACAGCCGTCTCTCGTTGACATTGCCTGTGCTTGCCACCTTGGATACATCATGATGCCGTTATTTTCCTTATCAATAGGCGTATTTGTATACATAATTCTTACACACGGAGTTATCCAATCGTCAGTAAAGCTGTTTGTTTTTGGTTGTTCTTGTGATCAACGGAGCCCAAGGTTAGGATCATAGATAACATTAGCATCAAGGTAGCAGTTAAAGTAAAAATATCTGCCTTACCTGAAGCCATAGATCATTAATTTTATATAAAGAAGATAACACCAATTTCTCATTCACAGTTAATTCCAAAGTGCGACAAAAGTCCCACACTCACCAGTATACAGTACTCACAGTCTTAGCGTCCGAGGAACAGGGCAGCTTCCCCTGCGATACGCGGGAGAACATTTTCTGTAATGATGCCCAGATACGAAAGTTACTGAAAATGGGTGTTTCTAAACCGTAGATGTTTATATCATGTTGGGTAGATGTCATATTATGTGTTATTTTTGGCATATGCAGACGTACTGTAACATTAGATTGAAAAAGTAATGAAATGCCTTATGACCACTATCTTGAATTAGTGATATTAGAGGTCGTTCACAATTGCCTGTGATGTTTCGCATTCTCACTTGACTCTGTGTGTGTATGTAGAAGGCAAAATGAATGATGACATGGTACTCCTTCCCCTACAGCAGCACAGCACCACAGCTCCCCTCAGTGCACCATTAGCCATACAGAGAGCCACTCCACACCTCCATCACCACCACCACTACCATCACCGCCACCCCGTCACTCTCCGCACACACCCGCCCCTCCATAAAGCAACAGCCTCGCCTCCTCACCTCCCACCACCACGACTCACAAGCCTTTCCTCTCTTCTTGCCTCTTCTCTCCTTTCACACTATCCCTCAAGCATCTCCTCTCCTCGATTCTTCCTGTTTAACTCACAATCTTATCCTTCCTCCTCTCCTTCTTCCTCGCTACCGCACTTTTATATCCTCTCCTCTCCTGGCTAGCTCTCACTCTTCTCCTTTCCTCTCCTCTTTCTTACTAGCACGTTTCTCTGCTCTCCTCGCTAATTCACACTTCACTCTTCTCGTCTTCTCCCCTTTACACTAACTCACACCCTACACCTCTCATCTCCTCCATCTTCCTCTCTACTTCAATCTCCCTTCCCCTCTTCTCATTCTAGTCAAGCATTCTTATCTTTACCGCCTTCTTTCCTTTTCCAAGTTGTGCTCTTTATCTCCTTCAGTATGATAAATAAACTTTTTGCGTGTTTATTCTCCCTCCTTTTCGCGGCTTCATTCAATTTATAAACAGCTTCTTACTCTGTCTGGGTTAAAAGCAATCACCATTAACCCTTTCTGCCTACCTCTACCTCAGCACTGGGTTACTATCTGCCTATCTTTACCTCAGCACTGGGTTACTATCTGCCTATCTTTACCTCAGCACTGGGTTACTATCTGCCTACCTCTGCCTAAACACTGCGTTACTATCTTCCTAACTCTGCCTCAGCACTGCGTTACTATCTGCCTACCTGTGCCTCAGCATTGGGTTACTATCTGCCTACCTCTGCCGCAGCACTGGGTTACTATCTGCCTACCTCTGCCTCAGCACTGCGTTACTATCTGCCTACCTCTGTTTGTGCTCTTATCATTTCTTTACATCGTTACTCAATCCACGTTTTCTTCCTCCTCCTCACTCGTTATCAGTCAGCTGTTACTGACAATGGCTCCCCTTATCTCCCCCACCGTTCAAATCAGTACACCATTATCACCAGGATTTTTATGGCATTTCTTTTTCGATGTTTTTGCTGTTTTGTTGATTCCATACCCCCTGAGGACAGAATCCCCCCCCCCAAGCTGAAAATATCGTCTGAAGGAAGCATGACAAGCAATTATAGTCTCTCCAGTCTTGAAATTTAACGGTGACTTTAGAATTGTCTTGAGAGGTATACTGTATAGTGGAGAATGAGAGACTGACTAGGAGAGTGTATGTGAGTGAGGTGGTGGGAGGTAGGGGAGGGGGAGGCCAAAGATGAGATGGAGGAATGGGGTGGGGAGGTATATGAGAAAGGGGGTGTAAGATGGAGCGTGGGTAGCCAAATGGCGGAGACTGGGTGGCATGGAGGCAATTTGTTTGTGGTCTCATCTTACGGGATAAAGACGTCCGATAATAACAGATAGGCAGATGGATAGACAGACAGACAGATAGACAAAAACAGTTAGATAGACAGATAGCGGAAAGCCACTCCTAAGCTGAATTAAATGCCTCAGAGATAGTAATAATACAAAACTTGAGAGTTTTCGCTTCCTGAAAGAATTAAACAACTTTATTCCTTTATCATTGCCACTAACTTCTCGTCCCGCATTTCTTAACTTCTCATTATTTGTGTTATTATTATTATTTTTTTACTTTGTAGGTCTATTACATTGTTTTGCCTGGTCCTCCCCACCTTCCTTTTCCCGGATCTTTATTATCCTTATTTCTACCGCCTCCCTGTTTCGTCTCCTATGCACCTACCTTCCCCCTCCCCATATTTGCCTTCGCCGCCACCCTCTACCCCTCGTAACAAGCACTCCCTATCCCTTACACCCGTCCCAGACACCCCTATCCCCTTCCTCCGTCCCAAACACTTCCTGTCCCCCTTCCCTCATCCTCAGACACCCCTTACCACCCTCACCCCACGTCCCAGGCACTCCCCACCACCCAAACTCTGTTCCAAACACTCCCTCTCCCCCACCCCTCATCCCCAGACATTCCTTAACCCCTTCATCCCCAGACACCCCTTACCACCCCCACTCCTTATCCCCAAACATCCCCTACCAACTCCACTTCGTCCCAAGCACCCCCTACCCCCACTCCTCATCCACAGACACACCTTACGACCCCCACCCTCATCCCCAGACTCCCCCTACCACCTCGTCCCAAGCATCCCCCACCCCCACCCTCATCCAAAGCACTCCCGATTCCCCTCCTCCCCCCTGTCTCGCCTCATCCTTCGGCCTCACCACACTAACAACAATTGACAAGGTACCATATATCTCCAGGGACAATCTTGAGGCGCCCGATCATCTGTGACGATAGGATAGTCCCCCGTCCATTATACGGCCTCACTGACAGGAATTAATGGTCAAAGAAGGTCGAGCAAGGGTCAATGCGTGTACCTTTGTATGCCCTGGCTTGGATTTGTGGCTGTGATTGTTGCTGCCTCGTTTCTATGTGAAGGGACAGACTCACCAGCTCCTCGGTACATGTCCACCTGCTCATACCCAGCCACAAAGGTGTAGGGTATGAACAGGTGTCATCATGGACGTATGGTAGCCAAGGAAGAAACAGTCAATGGTTCGCCTTTCGTTCCTTAGGATATCTGCGGCTGAATAAACATGGAGGCGATTTGTTTGTGGCCACCCTTTACCGGATTAAGGTGTCTCGCAACAGATACATAGGTAGATGAATAGATAGGAAAACATTGGCTCAAAGACATCCTCACCCAGCTTACCTGATACACGAGATCTGTATAATTTTTAAGTCTCTGCTATTCCCACTATTTTCATTTCTCTGAAGATGCCCTTAAAGACGAAACCAGGAATAAAAGGTTATCTGTTGTGCCTTGTTTCCTTTATAATCATTCATTCCGTCTCTCCAAAACTGACTACATTCAAGTATCACCATCATCATCATCACCCTAGTTCTAATTTATACCTTGGAGATGAGACGAAACAGGATTCAAAAACAGGTAAGCAGAGAGCACTGATGAACGAGAATCACCAAACATCAAGCACGCTGTAATGGGTCCCAGTCATGCACACACCATCCATACCAACCAGATCATGACGCTGCTGAAACGCAATATTACAGGTACACTTAATTGACCGAAATGAACCACTGCGTAATAATAGAACTGAACTTTGTGAATGAGATAGGAGACTGTAAGCTAAATAAGACTGGCTGCACAATAAATGAAGGAAAAAACTGGCGTGATGATTATGAAAGTGCTAGAAAGGTTTGAAAGGTATATATGGACTCAAGCGACCACAAGTGGGGTTTTGAAGTACATAACATTTGCAAAGTAGTTCAGTACAGTACTTGAGCTACGTATGCAGTTTTTTAAAAGTACATCGTATTCATTTACTGGCGCGATACAATCAAGCTATTATGCATTACTCAAAAATTTTCACTGGATGAAACATTTAACTATTTCCCCTGCGAAGTTTCATACTTTCAATAAAACACAGTGTTGTTTGTTTGCTAAGTATCTGTGACATCTTAATGGTATTTGGGTTGTCGTAAAAAACGTTTTTCAATATACAATTTCCTTTGCTAGTAGAAATATGGACTCAAACAAATAACGAAATTCATCACCAATATCACCATCACTGCACAGATTACACACCCGTTCATTCAGATTAGTGTTGTCATGTCTTCCCCTAACAATTGACGACTTATGATTTCCACATTTGCTGATGAAGATGGTTACGCACACCAGACACAAGCAAGCAGACGAGGATACTAGTACCAGTATTAAACGTACAAGTATAAGCGCTATCACGAGGCAGATAAGGTGTGTGGGGCGATGTAAGGTTGAGACGGAGAGACGGGGTGATGCAGCGGGGCAGGTTAGGTCTAAGGTGACGTAGAAGCAGCACCATTTATATACTTCACGCCCATACCATGGCTCTCCTGATATTTTCTTACGCCCTTATCATAACACCTGAGAGAAAAACAAAAGGGGGGGGGGTGGACAGACATGCAATACAATCCCACGAGATTCACAAATAACTTACGATAATTGTTCTCTTGTAGCAAATATTTACTTGAACAGGCAGGTCTGGAGACATGGAAAGATTCTGCACTTTTCTTTCCTTGGCCATCTTTAAAACGAAATCTTACTTACGAGAGGAAATTGATCGTAAGTTTGTGAATGAGCGTCCTGGAAGAAATGGGAAGCCTGCATCTTTTCTTGTCTTCCTGAAACAAAACAGATCTTAGCCACGACACGGATTCTTTTTCTTTTAATTAAAGTGTATTGTTACAGCCAGCCCTCGTAAACATCAGGGGTTTAAGTGTTATGTATCATACGACTATACTTATGTGTGTTATTAAATAAGTTAGCCAAACCTGACCAATATACATCTAACAGAGTAAGGCAGAGGGGGATAGGTAATATAGAGTGCATTTGTACCTAGGAGATGAAAGTAAACCCAGAGTGTGTTTTGTGTTGACCTAAACTTATGAACTGCTGAGTTTTGAAGAGCCCTGGAAGGCATTTTGGTGATGGTCTCTTATTCTAGATCAGATGAATATGATTTAGGAGGACTTATAAAAGAGGAGGGGACGGGAGGGCTGGAAAACGAGGCAAACCAAAAACGGTGTGAAAAGTAGCCTATAGATGATGTGCCAACGAAAACTGACTCGTTTCTGAATAGGGACCGAAAACTAAATGTCTTTTTTGCCAGTACAGTCTCTCAGAATGTGGCATCAGCTGACAAACATACAAGTAGATCTGTTTAACTCACGCAGTCAGGTAAACAAAGTCAGCGCGAGAGTGTGCTACCTGAGGGAACTTGTTTTGGGCTGGTGTGGACGTAGTAGGTCAAGAATGCATGTTGTAGCTGTTCCCTGGTGAGCAACAGCAATGACCCAAACTTTGTACCGGGTCATATATTGCGATTCGTCATGGTGACAGTCACGTAACCTCTTGTCACACTGAACAGATTAGGAGGCAATCTTGAAACTTCATGTCTTTGTACGTTTTACTCCTGCGTCAACATACTCGCATATATGTTCCCCTGTTTTGTCTCACGTGAAGGTGGGATTCACATTTCATAGTACAGTTAGCAGATGGTTGATTATCATTATCCCTGGGATGTGTGGTTGCAAACATGGTAAACAATAATACAGTCATCATTCTTAGCCATGGAACTCCGCCTCAGGTACACAGAGTTTATCTGTAAGTAACTATGGACAGAAATCTTTCCCACCTTATTAGCAATTTTGAATCAGTACCTGGCAAACTGCCCATAAAACCAACCTAAATTCTGGCTGAAAGTTATTTGTTAATACGAGATACTTTGCAGCTTTGAGGACGACCATGAGGTGAAGTCTGACTATGCAAGCGCTGAACTGTTTAAGGAACGTGTGTGTTGGGGGGAGGGGGGAGCTGTAAAGGGTATGTACAGTGTGAAGGGTGTGAGCAGTGTGAAGAGTGTGGGCAATGTGAGGGCAGGTGGTGAAGGGTGAGGTGAGTGTGAGGAAAGGCAGTGTGAGGGGCGGGCCACTCCTGGAGATAGAGGGTAAAGGGATCGGTGTGGGGGTGGGGGTGGGGGTAGGAGAGTCAGGAAGTGCGGGTGTCCCCCAGATCCAGCAGGGACCACAATGGCTGCTAATGAGCGGACGGTGATAAATAATAGCTGGGCCCGGGCGATCCCTCCACACCCTCCCCCCATCCACCCAGCGACTACGGTGTGGCGTTCGACTGCAGGTGCACACACTTCACAGCACCATACCTCCTTTGTCACCCAACACATTATCACTGAACATCATACAGATAGAAAAATTTAATTACATGTTGAAAGATACAGACAGATAGATGAATAAACGACTCAGTAAGACATAGTAACCAGCTTTTCTGGATGTCCTCGCTATTTTTGTATAATATGCAACTCCAACCACTATCAATGTAGAGGAAAATAGGCATCATCAGCTTACACACAAGACACTGAATAAGCACACATAAAAAACATTTCTATATCGCAATATATACCAAACGAAATAGGTGAAGGCGTCTGGCTCAGTAAGAGGAGTTGAACTATTCACAGATACGGCGATGGTGAGGGCACAAGCCAGATCGTTGTCTAATAACGGTGCAGTGCGGACGGCAGCAGGGAGGATACCAGTGTTGTGACGCACCTGAGGCTTGGCAACGTGATCGTATTGTAGATATCTCGCTGCCCCTTCATTCACGGTTGGTTCAGCTCTCATGTCCTCCTTCTTATCATATCAGAACATTCTAGGCTGCGAAATTTCTAGCACGAATGCAAAGCAAAAAGAAATCCCAGTCTCTTGCCATGAGGTCGCCTCCGTTCATGTGTTAAGTGACCATCAAGCAAGCATTATATTTGTAAATATTTTACAAATTTGTGTACCAAGTCAAGAAAAAAAAAATCGTGTTTATAATTTTTTTGTAACTAGTTAGCGACGTTTACACATTAGGATTAAGATGCTTAAAATAGCTGTAAATGTACTGAAGTAGATTTTTTTATTCTCGTGTGTACCTTAACAGCGCATGAAATCGAAACTGCTGCTGGCGGCTCACAAGTATACGATCAATATCGCTGCATGCTTCAGCTTACCAGCTAACATTTACCTTGATCAGTGAAGTATACTTCTTTCCTCGCGAATGTCAGTCTTGTCCAAGGAAGATTAATTTATTTTCAAGTGAATAATTATGCACGTTGCAACAATACGCATTAGCGAAAAAGTTGTTACAAAGAAACGATATACTGCGTGCTCATTACAGAGGAATCGGACTATCGGGCAATTTGTAATACTCATCGACCATGATACTCGAATTTAGACTCTTCACGAGGATAAATTTTTGGTGGAGTGTCGAAGTCATGCAACATATGTGGCGAGGGTGTGTACATGGGGACCACCGTGGGGACACACGCGCCTCAGCTATTCAGTACGGTGCGAGGCAGATAAGGGAAGGTCGCAAGTTTGAAAAAGCGGCCGGGGAACAAGATTTGCTGTGGACTAGATAAGAGAGGCCCTTGACAATAATACTCCTCCAAGTCTTTATCTAATGAGTGTCCGATAACACTTTGTATACAGATTACGGTATCTTCTATCAGGGCTCCTTAGAAATTCTCAAGATAAGATGCGATTTAGGTGAGACAGTGGTAGTGACACATCGAGAATAGTTGACAACACGTTCAAGTGTCGCTATACAACTCTATCTCCCGACAAAGATTAGTGATATGCTCTGACACTCATAATGTACTCTCTCTTTCATAATGTAAGTGTCTCAGTGGTCATTACAGGCTAAACCGTAAACAGATGTTAATTTCTATATCCATACGCGAAAAGTCAGTAGGAAAGGAACCAGAACTGGTGAAAGGTCTCTCTCTCTCTCTCTCTCTCTCTCTCTCTCTCTCTCTCTCTCTCTCTCTCTCTCTCTCTCTCTCTCTCGCTATATATATATATATATATGCAACCTTCATGGCCTACACTAAATAATACACATGGTTTTCTGTGATCTTGGAAACTATTCACTACGTTGGATGGTAACCATATAATCAAACAGATGCCTGGTGTCCAGTGAGTTAATGCACTTCAACTGGATGGGACCCGTAAGGGATTCCATCCGAGAGATTATCTGAGTTTACTGAAGGCTCACATAAGGTCGTTCAGGGGCGACAGAGGCTAGTAATTCTTGTCGTAAGTATCGGGACTGAGTAACCTGGCCTCGGCTCTGTACACTCCTGATGGAATAAAAACGGATTGGCTTATATTTAGGGAAAGCAGGGGATAGGCAGGCAGACAGACAGAGGAAGAGAGACGGACAGATACATAGATTGACAGACAGCCTTGCGAAGGACTGTACATAATGATTTTGGAATTTAATTCACAAAAGTTAAAGCTCGTACGCAGCTTTGAATGTTGCTGGCGTTGACAGCCAGAAAGCATGGTAGGTGCTGAAGGTAACAGGGTTTGTGTTGTTTATGTAGCCTTGATAGAGAAGTGATTAGCAACCTGTTATATCAGTCCACCCTGCTGTAGGAGGAAAATGTCCTCACAGTACCATAACTTCATATAGGTATGTGTTAACTACATAATCTTAGAAACATCGTAATCTTGTATACATTGCTGCAGTTTTGGAATTTGCTCTGAGCTCATGAGGTAAATTTTGCCATATAAATACTGATTGAAAGATGACTATCGTATTTTACATAAATATCAAATTTTTTGCTATATATTCGAGTTTATAGTCGTGTGCAGTAAACAGGAGATGGTTCATTCATAAAAGAACGACACCAATGCCTTTAGCTAAGATATATAAAGGTAGATTCAGTGTGGTGTGTACATTGTTTCCAGTAGGCCCGCAAACAAACAGACGAATGATGCAACAGATATAAACTGGCATTTCTCTACTCCATAAAGCTAAATAAAAATCCCTTGGCCGTTCACAAGGATATTGCTGCAGAGAAAAGGGGAAAGAGGAGAGGAAAAAGCGAGAGAGGGAAAAAATGAGTAAGGGAATAGATCCGGGGGAAGGAGGGAGGGAGGCGGGAAATGGATGTGTTCGAGTGCACTGTTTACAATGAGGCACAGTCTTCATGGCGCAAATCAGGCATCACCGACCATTGTCTGAGTTTGTCACGCCTTGTCCATCACCTTTATTGACGTCCAACCAAAGATGTCTCTCGCCAAGCTCAAAATGAATCAGTTAATCCGTGAGACCACCATTCTGTCCACAAAAACTGTAAAGCTTGGAACGCGTGCCTCGTGAGCACTGATTGAACGAGGTGTATTACACGAGAGAGCGTCGTGTGAGGAAGATCTTGCCAAACTACATAGCGAGAAGCTGAGAATTTCCCTTTCTCTATGAGGCGGTGCCCTCCGTTCTCTCTGGTGCTCGGCGGATGAACTCTGCCCTCACACGCCCTCGCTCCGGGGGATAAATAGTGCAGAATAAGCTCGAAATTTGAGTGAAACTCTTAGGGCAGTGTCACAACTTTCCACACCATTTGGCTGATCTGACGTGCGCGGGTGGCCATGTTTACAGAGAACTGGTGGGTCCAAGAAAGGTTGCGACCAATCACAATGGAGTGGGCGGAGCATCACGGCATAAAACAATGCGGTGATTGGCCTGCCTATTGTGCTGCGTGACGTAATCAATAACCACAGCGCGCCAACACAGGCTCGTTACAAATGGCGACTTCTGGAGTGAAGTCAGTGTGGGTAGAGAGCCCGAAAAGGTAAGATCACGGGAGCGCGGCGGCTGGCGGGCGGAGATGTGTATCACATGGCCTGGCATCGCTGACGACATTCACTCGCACCCTGGCCGCGCGGCAGCTCGGCGCGGCCACCCCTCTGCTCCACCCACGTGCTCCACTTAAACCCTTCAGTCCATCCCGTAGTGCAATAAACTGAAATGAAGAATGTGGACAATAACTCCCGAAACTTAAGATAAAGGGTGTTGTCATCATCCGGTGTGTGGTGTAAGAAGTGACTGCAGCTGCTGTAAGCCTGCTGGTGTGGGAGGCCGCGGCGGCGCTGGGCGGCAGGATGAGCGCCAAAGACTCGCACGTGAAGCGGCCCATGAACGCCTTCATGGTGTGGTCCCGCGGACAGCGCCGCAAGATGGCCCAAGATAATCCCAAGATGCACAACTCCGAGATTTCCAAGAGACTAGGTAAGCCATCGGATTAATTGCTGACATATTTAGTATTCGCAGACTCCAGCGACATAAGTTGGCCTTGAAGGAGTAGAGGAAAATGATCCCTGTCATCATCTTTCTTCAGTTGTAATTTCTTACTGAATATTTACTTTTCTCCCTGGAAAGAAAGATGGAATTACACCCGGTTACCTCTGAATTAAAAATCCTGCTGTATGTATAAAAAGATCTTTAACTCTATCATGAAGAAAGGACTCAGCTGTAGGCCAGAACAGTGAGAGCGGTGCGGTAATTGATGTGTGTTGATAAAAGGGCAGTGGTGACGCCTTTTGTCGCCCACACCCTCTCACACAGCGGCCCTCTTGGGAGTACCCCACCATCATATCAGTATCATGACCTATACTATTTCAAAGTTACTCTCATTGCTCACTCTTGAAGGGAGGCGATATACTAACAGGACTTTGCAGTAACATATTAATATTTCATTGGTGAGGCACTGAAATATATTAAATTGTCCAGGAAAATGGACTCGCTGGATACTCAGTTTACCATCCTGCATTTTTTACATTTTCTCCTGCACGTATATATCTACTTTAAATCTGAATGCGGTGTTTGTGAAAGCTTGTAGTTATTATTACGATCGTAGATATTCTTGCATGATGTAGTAAATTAACCTGTTCTGCATACTTGGGAACCTACATCGGAAATAACAGTTAACGAGGTGATGAAGTGAACTGGTGTGCCCGAGAGTAAATCTTGTGCCGCTACTGACGCTGCTAAACCACCGCTTGGCTCCGGGTGTGGCGTGGGAGTATTAGAGTTTGGACACAGGGGTGAGAGGAGGCGTTTGTATGGGGAGTAGGAAGAGGGTGATGATGCTTGAGCCATGTTGCGTGAGTTCTGTGATGTGTGTGTGTGTGTGTGTGTGTGTGTGTGTGTGTGTGTGTGTGTGTGTGTGTGTGTGTGTGTGTGTGTGTGTGTGTGTGTGTGAGAGAGAGAGAGAGAGAGACGTTATATATATATATATTTTTTTTTGTTTAACATGATTTCCTAAAATTTAACAGAAATAATAAAAGGCGCTCCAGCCAACTGTGGGCCAGAAAGGTTAGCTGGGGTTTATGGCATGCATAACGAATAATGACAGGGGGCAGGGCGACATGGAGGCGATTTGTTTGTGACCACTCTTTACGGGATTAAGGTGTCTGGCTGTAGATAAATAGATGGAATGATAGATAATACCACTGAGGAATATATGATCGGTAATTCTTTCATATCATCATTGTTGCATCAGTAATATACAAGGGGGGATTTTGAGGTATAGTATGCAGAAAAAGTCGCTAAGGAAGAGGTGTTACGGGATACCCCAGAGTTACTTAGGATGCGACTTTTTATCTAGACTAAGTAGCACAGAATAAAGGATTAAACGATGGGTGGATAAGCTTGTTTCAGAATATGCATTGATTATTATTAACAGCAAATCCACACACACACACACACACACACACACATTATTCTATCAGAGCATCTCAATTTTTTTTTCTTAGCCATAATGTACACTTATACTGAACTCTGTGTTATATATATAATTGAAATAGTTTTTAAAAATAATACAGAGGAGGATTTTAACGTACCAGCTACAGAATAAACTGGTCAGCAAGAGGTGTTAGGGAGTCTTCTTAACCGATGAGATCCGTATTTCCATAAGCTTGATTTTTTTTTTTTTTGTCCTCTTCCTTACAACTATCGGTGGTGTTCTATTCATTTGAGGAAGCTGCCTAACACCTTTTCCTTAGTGATTTATTTTGCTTATTGTGCTTTGTCATCCCCTTCTGTGTTACTTAAGTAATTTTGCTATCGCCATACTCTGCATAAATAAAGTACAAGTTTTCATTAACCAGCCATATCCAAAAATAAATCACTAAGGAAGGGGTGTTAAGGACTTTCCGTAACCAGTGAAAATACCAACCTATATCTTTCCAGTATTCCCTTATTTTGTTTTCGCTTTGCATGGGTGTAATAAACAAAGATAATTTCTCTGTCTATTTATCTACCTATTGCCAGACGCCTTAATCCCGTAAGAGGTGGCCATAAACAAATCGCCTCCATGGCGCCCTGTCCCCCGCCATCTTACTGCCCTTCCCCCAGCTCACACACTTCTCTCTCATATACCTCTCCACTCCAAGAGAATATTATTGTATAGTAAGCAATTCTGATATTCCCTTATGCTCTTTACTCAATCCGCTTCTGAATTAAAAACAGCCGGAGATAACTTACAGGAGAATATTGTGGCCTAGAAATCAAAATAAATCGCTGACAAAAAGGTGCTAAACAGTCTCCCAAACTCAGTGAATGCCTACCCCTGACAAGCCACTCATTGCCTAGTCAGCCTCCATGCCTTCTCCTGGCGGGAACGTGACGCCCTGTATTCCCAGCCTGTCCTGTTCACTCCTCGCCTCTCCTCCATTATCACCTCAAATTAGCAGGATTGTTGGCCATAAGTGGGGTCCTGAGAGAGAGAGAGAGAGATGCAACAATGTTCATACTATTTTGCATTATATTCCTACTATCTCCAATTTTATTTTATCTCGCGAAAGTTATATTGAACTGGAAGGGTTAGATTCAGCTGCACATTAAAACCACTACGACAGGGGCTTTCCCAGAGTAATAATAATAGTAATAGTAAAAATCATCATCATCATCATCATCATCATCTCGCAGCATCAAAGAAATAAAAAAAAAAATACACCATCTAATCCAGGGGGTTAAATAATCACTAGAAATAACACAGGCTATTTCTAGAGACAGAAAACGGATATACATGAATGGGGAGAATTTTACTGTGTATGGGGGCGAAATACACCAAACAGATCGAAAATGGGACGCGTAATTAGGAGATCAGGATATATATTAAAGCACTTCACTCTGATTTTTTTTTATGCTAGGAAGAAGGAGTCAAAGGCCACGAATCAGCAAACTGTTCCTTCCAAGAGAAAAACAGGATGCAAGAGGGAGCCAAATTCAAGATCCGATCATTTCGAGATGCCTGGACACACTGCGTTTGGAAGACTGGAGATCACAGGAAGCAGGAAATACAGACAGAGGGAGATAGTTCCAGAGTTGACCTGTTGCATAAATGAAGGACTGGGAGTAACAGTAAACTCTTGCATTAGAGAGTTGGACAGATGACGTGTTTCGTATTTTATTCATGCTACCTTCAACCGATTTTATTTTCATGGGAGAGCATTTTCGAAGGGATCAGACCCGACCTTCAAAACGAGAGGTCTTTTTAGCTAAAGTGAAAATTTTGTCTATAGTCCGTTCACTCTAACTTGGCGTAAAATCTTTCGGAAATTACAGATTAAAATATAAAATTCGTATTGATGTGGTTAATAGGGATTGTTTTTCATGACTATGAGGAGTGAGAGCGTTCTTGAGCTGAATAATGTATGTGGGAATTAACTAGAATGAATTAGTGATCGCCGTGTCTCTACAATTAGTTTTGAATCATTGTTTTAATAATTTTCAATCACTGTTTTGATAATTTTTAATCGCTGTTTTTAATCACTTTTTAACCGCCCTTTAATCACTGCTTTTGATCGCTGTTTTAATAACTTTTAATCACTGTTTTGATTCATTTTTCCTCACTGTTTTTAACCACTTTTTAATCGCTGTTTTTAATCACAGTTTTAATAATTTTTAATCACTTTCTAATTGCTGTTCTAATCACTTTCTAAGCACTGTTTTTAATCACTGTTTATTGTCAGTTTTTAATCGCATATTTAACAGCTTTTTAATCACTCTTATTAATCACTGTTTTTAATCACTGTTTTTTAAGGACTTCAAACAGGTCACTCTTGGATTAAGTAAAATTGCCTGAGTCGGATACAATAAAAAACAAAATCATCTCAGTGGAATGATTAACAGAGTCATTATATTCATTTCACCTTTCTTCAGCTGGATAAATTTGACCCAGGGTATTCTCTCTCTCTCTCTCTCTCTCTCTCTCTCTCTCTCTCTCTCTCTCTCTCTCTCTCTCTCTCTCTCTCTCTCTCTCTCTCTCTCTCTTTATGCAAGAAAGAAGGAACCAAAGGCGAGGAGCCCGCAAGATTGCTCCCTCCAAGAAAAAACAAAACATGATAACGGAGAGCCAAATTCAAGATCCGTTCATTTACTTTAATGTGGCCTGAAATTTTCATCTTTCCAGCTTGAATGACGAGCAACAGATTAACACTAGAATATGATGCTAGTCACGAAAAAGTGCTATGAAAACGATGTAGAGTTATAGTAGCGTCTTATTCTGCCAGTGTGTTGGGGTAAATAAACTGAAAAAAGAATAGAAATCTGGGCCAAATTTTAGTGAACGGAGTATAGTAGAAAATATATGTAAATAAAAAAAATCGTGTGTTAGTAAAAAGGTGAGTGAGCGATCCTTTTTACCACTTTGGTTATTGCATTTATTTTTGAGATTAATAAGATTGTCTCGAGGGCAGCCGAAACGCAGGAGAAAAATGATCACACTGAAGGGGCACTACAACAGGTAAAAGACGCAAATTAGGTAACCGAATGCTTTTACCTTTTTGTTTTAAGAGTCTCAACCCACTGAACCCGAGAACGTCTTTTCTTAATTAAATAAAATCGTCTGGCGTTGCTGTAGTTTGGGTGAAACAAAAAGGCGTCTTGGCTTGTAGCTGTTTATGCTCTCGAAATGCAAGGCCCGGATCTGTACATAATACTTAGCGATCAGTGCTCTGTCGCAGAAAGAAGAGGAGGAGGAGGAGAGAAAGGAGGAGGAGCCGCGGCAGGAGAAAAGGAGAAGAAGAAGAAGAAGAAGAAGAGGAGGCGAAAGAGAAAAGAAGAAGAAGAAGAAGAAGAGGAAGAGGAGGCGAAAGAGGAAGAAGAAGAAGAAGAGGAGGAGGAGGAGAAGGAGGAGAAAGATAAGAAGAAGAAGGAGAAAAGAAAAGAAGAAGAAGAGGAAGAGAAGGAGGAGGAGAAGCAAGAAGAAAAAGAAGTGGAATGGTGTTTTGGCAGAGGGACGAACAAGAGACATAGTAAGATTCTGTACGTTCTCCCTTCCTTGTATTTCCCGCCAAAACAAAGCTTAATTACGACAGAAAATTGATCGTAAGCTTGACTGAGAATTAGGCTAAAAGTTCAAGCAAAAATGACTGCCAAAAATTTTCCATACAATGCTCCCTGAAAATGCTCTTCTTAAAATGCTCCGTTAAATGTCCACGATACTTAAAATGCCTCGTTAAATGTCCACGATACTTTAAATGCTTCGTTAAATGTCCACGATACTTTAAATGCTGCGTTAAATGTCCACGATATTTTAAATGCTTCTTGAAATGTCCACAATACTTAAAATGCTTCCTTAATTGTCCGCGAAACTTTTTCTTCGTTAAATGTCAACGATACTTAAAACGCTTCGTTAAATGTCCGCAATACTTTAAATGCTTCGTTAAATGTCCAAGATACCTAAAATTCTTCGTTAAATCTCCACGATACTTAAAATGCTTCGTTAAATGTCCACGATACTTTAAATGCTCCGTAAAAATGTTCTGCTTCGTACATTCCGTAAAAATTATTTACTTTAAATGCTCCGTTAAATGTTCCGCGTAAATATTTTCAGCACTAAATGTTCCGTAAATGATCCAGACACTGCGTAAATGTGAGGTAGAATATTCGCCTAACATCTTCCCTTAAACTGTTCCGTAAATGTTTCCGTTATATGGGTGGGTAGAGTGTTCCGCGTACTGTTCCGTGAAATATTCTTCATAAAATGTTCCGTAAGGTGCTCCGCGTTTCATGTTACGGTATAAATATTTAAACCTTTCATTGCGATTTTTTTTTTCTTCAAAAAAAATGAAAAAGGTTTTTAAAAATTCTCCATTGGGCCCTATTGTACGATTTTGTCTTTTATATTTTCCAT
>NC_137018.1:8834694-8854694 GCF_032717465.1 Coenobita brevimanus | reverse complement strand
GGAGAGCCTGGGAAGGTCCCCTCTCCTTTTTTCCTTGTGCTGTCATCCTGAACCACACCCCAGAGGATCAAGAAGTTGAGGTCGCAAAAATCCCCTCCTCAATTCCCAAATCCATACTGGTTGTCTGACATAACGATCCTTGTGTTTTCGACTTCGTAAATTTATAATAGCTGACTAGAAGAGCACGCTCTTTACGCTGGAAGAAGCCTCAATGCAGCGACAACACAAACAGGGGTAAATGTAACCTGAACTCTCCTATCGTATATTGTATGTCCGAAAAGAGTTCACAGAGCCTAGAGCTTGATCTTCCAGTCCTGTACGAGCGTGGGAAACGAGTGAGGAGGATGGTGTTGATGAGTTTAGAATACCGAAATTTTAATAGTGTTTGTATTCTTCTCCTTGTACGGATGAATTTATGAGACAATTTTAGATGAACCAACAGGGGTGAGATCTGGACAACCATCCCTGTGGTGAAGGGTGATG
Source organism: Coenobita brevimanus (assembly GCF_032717465.1). Lineage (NCBI taxonomy): Eukaryota > Metazoa > Arthropoda > Malacostraca > Decapoda > Coenobitidae > Coenobita > Coenobita brevimanus. Next base: position 8,854,211 of record NC_137018.1, on the reverse strand, counting down.
GCAGCTGCGGTATCGGTAATTACTTTTGCTTTGATCGATACGGCACTTCGTCCGACTAACACTGCCTGCTGTCACTGCGAATCGAACTCACTGTCTCGCCTTGACATTGCTCGCTGTCACTGTTTTATCCTAACACTGCCTGCTGTCACTGTCTCATCCTAACACTGCTTGCTGTCACACTGTCTCACCCTAACACTGCCTGCTGTCACTGTCTCATCCTAACACTGCTTGCTGTCACACTGTCTCACCCTAACACTGCCTGCTGTCCTGTCTCATCCTAACACTGCCTGCTGTCACTGTCTCGCCCTAACACTGCCTGCTGTCACTGTCTCACCCTAACACTGCTTGCTGTCACACTGTCTCACCCTAACACTGCCTGCTGTCCTGTCTCATCCTAACACTGCCTCCTGTCACTGTCTCGCCCTAACACTGCCTGCTGTCACTGTCTCACCCTAACACTGCTTGCTGTCACACTGTCTCACCCTATCACCCTAACACTGCATGCTATCACACTGTATCACCCTAACACTGCCTGCTGTCCTGTCTCATCCTAACACTCCCTGCTGTCACTCTCCTATCCCAACACTTCTGCTGTCACTGTCTTTCTTTAAACTGCCTGCTGTCACTGTCTCACCCTAACACTGCTTTCTGCCATTGTGCTGCCCTTACAGCTTGCTTTTATTGTCTCACCCTAACACTGCCTGCCGCTCCCGTCTGATTAAACAAAGAAAATAAGCAGGCGGAGAATTTACTGCCTAAGGATTACTAACTTTGTCTTGTGCTGTAACCCTTCCTTGTCAACAATACTTTCAGTCGCACTTATTAAACTTTGGTCGCCTTATACCATTTTCCAATATATATATATGTAGAATTAAAAGATATATTCTCTTTCAATGACGATTTAAAGAGAGCAAGCCATTGACAGGATGAATCTACACTGACCCCAAACCTCACCAATTTAAAAAAATAAAAATAAATAAAGGGAACAATGAACACAGTCACACAAAACTTGAAATATAGTGACAATAAGCTGATATATTAAAGTGATCAAGATACGTTGTCAGTAGTGAGTCCAGATTTAAATTAGTAAGTGAAAAAGTGCCTGATATATTTAACCAAACAAGCTGAGGCAAGAGAGGAAGCAAGCAAAATCTTCGGGGGAAAAAAAAAAATGGCTCTTAGTACATACTTATAATTTTACATTTACGGTCTGAATCATAAAACAAATCTGAAGAAGCCTCTGAAATCTAAATAAAATAAAGCCTTTTCCCCCAAGTTACCATTGTGTTCCATTTTCAGCTTCCTAGATCAAAGGGTTTCTGAGATAATGGCGAGGACAATTATATTAACACATACGTGGAGAAAAAACAGAGTACTTTCATCTTTTTCCGTCGCTGGTGTGTGTGTGTGTGTGTGTGTGGGTGTGGGTGGGTGTGTGTGGGTGTGTGTGGGGGGGGAGTGGAGATATGCGCACCAGTGTAAGAACCACAAATTAGTATTAACCCCGCCAACAAGAGAAATCCTGAGTTGAATATATTTGTCTGGCGTAAGCACAGACAGAATAGAAAAATTGTCGTGTTAAAAGACTTAATGGAAGCTGTGTGTAGTCTCTTAGCCATGTAATTTTTTTTTTTACTTCTTAACCGGCGTAAGGAAGAAAAATATAATAAATAACAAAGGAAGTAGATGTATACAATTCAACAATAACATCTTGACAAATAGTAAAAATTGTATTTATCGTATCGGAGGGGAGTTTTGGTGGGGATCAAACACACACACACACACACACACACACACACACACACACACACACACACACACACACACACACACACACACATGCTCAATGACACACCCATATGCACATCCATACCATATATACACATATCCACATATACACATATCCACACCACCATACCCATTCATGTATACATCCACACCACTATACCCATACATACACACATCCACACCAATGTACACATACGTACACACACCCACACTAACATACACATACATACACACATACACATAACGTACCCTTCTGTTCATCCACCAATACATACTCTACACTAACATGTCCAAACATACACACGGAAATCTACATCATCATACCCATACGCACACAAATCCACATCAACATACCCCTATGCACACAAATCCACACCGACGTAGAGATAATTATATACTGTACCTCCACACCAGCATACCCACAGACACATCCATACCAACATATCCACCCACACATTCACACCAGCATACCCATTCACACATCCACACCAACATACCCGTGCGTTGGTCGGAAAGGTATACAATATTATCCCTATTCATCACCCACTCCCATTTTTACCACAGCATTGTTGCCGTGACAAAAACAGTTAAAACAGTGACCTCCAATATAATTATACCAGCAAATCACAATTCAAATTAGTTTTTATCCCCGGCAAAAGCTTTCTGATACGTATGAAATGGCACACAGTCCTGGAACAGAGCAACATTGTGGCGGCAAAATACACTATGCAAACGATGTAATGATATTTATCCGCGTGAATGGCGGTGGTGGCGGCGTGATGAGGGGACCAGGGGTGCTGGGAAGGAGAGGGGACATAGGGGGACAGCAGGATAGGGAGGCAGAGTGGGATGGGACAGGGATGGGTAAGGAGGACAGGGAGGTAGTGAGACAGGGAGGGATGTGGGCAGGCATGGGAGGGTCGTTGTGTATGTGGGTGGGAGGGAAAGGGATCGAGGCAGTGAAGGTAGAGGGGCACAGGGGGCAGGTTGTGATGGGGGACTGGTTGCATGTGCTTGGGAGGAACTGATTGTGTAGGGGGAAAGAGCAGGGAGGCTGGTTGTGTTTAGGGGGTGCTGGTTTTGTGTGTGGGAAGGCAGGGGGGATAGTGGTTGTATATGTGTGAGAGAACAGGAGATGTTGGGTGGGAGTATGGTGTGGAGAGGGCTATTTGTTGTGTGCTGGGGTGACAGGGGATGCTGGTTGAGTGTGTGTGGGTGGGTGGGCGGGCGGGCAGTCGCCTGGCTGTGTGTGTGTGTGAATAAGTATAATCTTCATCAGCCCGATCACCACGACGATGGGTATTCTGTTGTGTTCTTTCTACATCCATACGATTTTTTTATTTCTACTATAACGGGACGAGTTTTCTATTGCATTGTTGCTACTGTTAGACCCTTGTGTTTAATTTTCCCTACTGCCGTACGATTTTTTAGACACCGCGTAGAAGGGAATGGCATTTAATGAACAAATGGAGTTTCTCTTCGCTAACTACACTAAAGTTATTCCTATGACTGTATACATAAAAAAAAATAATAAAGGAAAAGGCAAGCCCCCCTCATATTTAACAGACGATTATGGAATACAGATGATTTTTACACTTGGTCAGCCTACATCCCACATAACGAATTGCAGTTAGTAGGGATAGACAGCCCAAACACATTCTGCAGAATTTATCGTTAGTATGTGGAAGTGTGCATTTCCCTTTCCCATATAAATTTTAAGCATGTAAGTTCTAAGCATATAAGTTTTAAGCATCACCTATGTAGAGAACCGAACCTTAATGGCAACTGTGAAGCGGAAAGTAATTGGTTATGTTTCCAGGTGCTGAGTGGAAGCTGTTGAGTGATGCAGAAAAGAGACCCTTCATAGACGAGGCCAAGAGGCTCAGGTGAGTGTCTCATACCTGTCTTTCTGTGGTACACTGTGTCTCTCATCATCTGTGTCAAGCTACTCTCTCTCTCTCTCTCTCTCTCTCTCTCTCTCTCTCTCTCTCTCTCTCTCTCTCTCTCTCTCTCTCTCTCTCTCTCTCGTGCCTTGTTCTTTTTTCTTTATTTTTTGTAGTAGTAGTAGTAGCAGTTTTAGGACGAAGAGTACCTGAATAAGAGCAGATAAAAAATTCCTTTTAGTCCGTTTTTTAACATACATTTTCTAGCGACTTTTCTGATCATTCATTACTGATAGTACAAGAAATTTACAAGTTTTTTTTTTTTTTTTTTTTTTTCATTTTTCTCCCTACTCGATGTACTAGAAACAGTCCTCTTTTTCCTTGATGCATTGTGATGACTCGAAAGTTGTCATATACCTAGTAACAGTTATAAGTCTCTCATGGTCTTTTTAGCTTGAGTATTTCCTTTCAGTTAATACCAGGTAATTTTACTCAGGTTAGGGTAAGCCATAGCAGCCCGAGAGTGTTAATACTGCATCCTTTAACCCTCTCATGGTCGTGTCAACTCTTGTATTTTCTCTGAGCTGACACCAAAATGTTACGGGTATATTCAGCTGAGGTTGTGTCATAGGAGCCTACCAGTGCTGACGTTGCCTTTATTATCTATATAGTCCTTGCTGTCTGATAGTGATGTGTGTGTGTGTGTGTGTGTGTGTGTGTGTGTGTGTGTGTGTGTGTGTGTGTGTGTGTGTGTGTGTGTGTGTGTGTGTGTGTGTGTGTGTGTGTGTGTGTGCAGCGGCATGCAGGAGGGACAAGGATATCTAGCCAACAATAGAGAGGCCAGCAAGGAACAATAGCGCTCGTGGCCCCGCATATCCCCCAACACCGCCCATGTCCACGCAACTACTTAACATTGCTTAAGGATCACATGAGGCCGGAGCTCAACTCTCTTCCACCACCAATACGCTCCTTACTGGGTGACTCTAACTGAATATGGCAAATTGATGCTTTAGTGCCAGTGTTGGTAATAGGTCTGTAGTTTCGTCAGCTTAGGAGGTTATCTGAACTCCTATTTCGTAGCGATTTATCTTGAACACAGCTTTTGTATTCTCTTTCATTGTATCTGTGTCCTTAGAGTAATTATACAGAATCCCTGATTAATATACTAGAGACTTTTAGCGTACCGGGGAAATACACACTCCTAGATGGCAAAAAGCATACCTGGTTTTTAGAGTAAGATTATTCACACCTTCAGTACGAGAGCATCTTCTTGAGCTTAATGAAATCGTCTTGTAATCGCTGTGGAGGGATTGACTGGGATTCTCTCTAAATCTTCCCGTCAGAGAGATCAGTATAGGTCTTTCCTCTTAACTTAGCCCAGATATTCAGATTTTTGTAGCTAATTTCCGTTTCCTGTAGCTCTGTGGCCGAAGAAGACGATGTTGCGGCTCTACATCCTTCACCAATGCACACCTGCCGCATGACACCCACCACATCACACCTACCACACCACACCCACCAATCACACCTCACCCATCACACCACACCTGCCACACCACACCCATCACATCACACCCACCACACCACACGTACCACACCACGCCATACTACACCACACCTACAACGCATATCCACCACACCTACCACACACACCATACCACACCTACCGCACCTGTTATCACGGTCCAGCCAGCTTGCAAAGTATCGGGTATAGCTTCATGAGATAAGGGAGGCCAGGGTGATAACAGAGAGAGAGAGAGAGAGAGAGAGAGACACACACACACACACACACACACACACACACACACACACACACACACACACTTACATAAAATATATTAGACCCGGAATGCTTTCGAAATATCAGTATCTTGCATGAATGAGAGAGAGAGAGAGAGAGAGAGAGAGAGAGAGTATGGCGCAGAAGGGGACCAGTTATATCCCAAATAACCAATAAAGCTTTCTGATGTTCCTAGTTAATTTATCTTTATCTGAATATACGAATGATAAACAGTGCTGATAAGGGAATGTCAAGATGCGATATATATCATCCTTAACAAAGCAATTTTATCAACACAGTGAAAGTATATGCGATTGTACAAGAACCATCATCTATAGAGTCAAATTGCTTCGTGCGAATTGTATATACACCAATTCCTTTTCTTTTCGTTTTTTTTTTTTCTGTGTACAAATAACAGCGTAAAAAGAAACGAGAGGAAAAAATACGAGCGATAATTAGTGTTGTTTGCGATATGATAAAGTGACCTTGGATGTGGACGGTGATTACAGGAGATATGTGTGTGTGTGTGTGTGTGTGTGTGTGTGTGTGTGTGTGTGTGTGTGTGTGTGTGTGTGACAGAGGTCGCGATGAACTGCCGCTGAGGTAAGACAGACGCGATACTTCGAGACAAATGGTTGTAATCAGGTCGTGTAGATGGATAGCCAGACAGATAGATAGGTGGATGGATAGACAGATAGATAGATAGACAGATTGATAGATGGATGGGTGGACACATACATGATAAACTGGTCGTATAGATGGATAGATAGACGTTGATAGATAGATGGATGGATAGACAGATAGATAGATGGATGGATAGACAGAGAGATAGATAGCTGGATGGACACATACGTCATACATGCATACATACACTGCGAGTTCTTGCCCTTCAGATATACTCCTTACTATTTTCTTATTATCATTATTATTTTATTTATTTATTTATTTTTTGAGCTTAGGAAGGCCCTCTCGTGGTAGAGGAATTAGAATCAGTCCGTTAAAGGCCCATATTCTCGTATGGTAAAGGAGCTCCCTAACACCTTTTCCAAAGCGATTTATTTTGCTTATTACACCATACTGGCCTGTTCGGCGATATATGAATCCTTCTAATATGTTCACGTTCTGCACATATTTCGTACAGATGCTAACCAGCCACATCCAAAAATAAATAACTAAAGAAGCGGTGTTAGGGAGCATCCTTAACCAATGAGAGTACGAACCCAAGTCTCCACGGTGAAAGAGCGTCCCAAAGCAAAATAAAACAATCATATGGCAGGAAAAATTAAATATACGAGACGATATCGCGCTTAGTTATCTCCTTTTGCGATGGCGATATTCCCAGCCTATTCTTCCTCTCTCCGGACGATTTGACTCAGCTTGGGAGACACGATTTGAACTGGAGATGTTATATAAAGCTTTCGTCAACCTCTCCACCACCAAGGGGCTCCTCTGAACGTGAAAAAATCGTCTGGTTGCGACAAGAATGAATTTTAAAACGACATAGCGCACGAAATAGTCACCCAAAGACATTATGAGATTAAATGCATTGATGTGAAGGATTTAGATTGCTTTATGATAATCTATGTAATTGTAGTCAAAGATTATCCTGTTATTATGAAATGTTACCCGTCACAGATAATTATAATGATGATGGATTAGAGATGTATTATGTATCTGTCTTATGGCATACAGTACACCAGCAACCCCGTGAAGCCCAGCTAGCAGTCCCTCCAGGCTCCTACAGATGGCATCATTTACCTTCATATGCCACCACTTGGATACTAATGCTGAGCGTCTACACTGAGATATGATAGGGGACTAGACTGATGATATTAGCGAAAGTATTTTTACATGTTAGAAGGGCGTATAAATGAGTAGTTAAAAGAAAAAAATAACCACTTCTGCCAAATGAAGGGATTTTTACTCCTATATTATTCTCTCTATTTTCTGCCGATCATGTTCAACTTGGGAAACGTCTGTGGCACTAAATGGGTTAATGGAGACTGTATCCAACCTCTCTTCTTGGAAAAAAAAAAAAAACTGCTGATTGGACGAAAATTAATATCAACTTTAGTCCCCCCTTCTTTCAACTTTCCATCAGTCTTTCCCCTTGCTAGTGGTCGCCCCGTCGAACCCTCTCCTGGACACGTCAATTCTACCCGTCATTTTCGGCAAACACCAGCGATTTCATTCAGTTAAGAGTGAGCCAAAGAAGCCCGAGAGTGTAAATATTGACGGTGCATTCCTTCTCTTGCGTTACTCCCAGAAATTATAAGCACCGAGCCTTTTATTGATATGCCAAACCCGTTTCATTTGAGCCGAAAAATTGATACTCAGCTCAGCTACTCTCTTGTTCACTGATTTTCGTCCTGTGTACCATTTTGATATTTTATTTTTACTATCCAGGAAAGATTAGGGTAGGTTAGGTTAGGTTAGGTTTGTTAGGTTAATCTTTAGGTTTCGTTAGGCTTCGTTTGAGTAAAAAATAAGATAAAATGTAAGAGTGATATTCCTGAGATAATCAAAGTTCGTGAATAATGCAAAAAAGGAACAGAAATCCGCACCGTTTCACCGAGGCCCTCGGTGTCAGCTCATGGCCACCCCTCTTAATATTGACGAAACATTTCCTCTCGTGCTTTGCCCCTGGAAAATTGAAGGCAGCGAGTTCTTTATTAATTCGCCCCGTTGTTGGATATTCAGATTGAGCCAGACCTTTCACTCAGGCCCCCAGCGCTTCACTCAGGGCGTGGGGTGGCGGGAGGGAGGGCGAGAGATGCAAATTATGGAACGCCTGGACCTTAAAAGTGGAACAAGGAGGAACGTCTGCCCCGCCGGTCCAGTGAGTCCTACCGGGCAACACCGCCGCCGCCGCCGCCGCCGCCGCCACCGCTCCCGCCCCGCCAGACCACCGCCCCGCCCCGCCACCACACCCTGAGCTACCCATCACCTCTTCTACCCTACCTTATCCTCCTCCACTCTACCATACTCTGTTTTGTTTAGCTCTACTCTGACCTACCCTACCGTGCCCTACCCTACCCTACCCTACCTTCTCCTACCCTACCTTGCCCTGCCTTACTCTACGGATCCTACTGTACCCAGCTTAATACTACTCTGCTCTGCTTTGCTATTTCCTACCCTACCCTACCCAACCCCCGCACACCCCACCCCACCTCACCTTCGATCTTCCCCTACCTTACACTACCCTAACTTAAGCTGTCCTAGTACCTTTTCCTATCCCTACCCCTCCTCACTCCCACCGACACATCAGACTTATAAACACACACAAAAACAAGCTTTCCTTTTCTTTCCTCTTCACTCCTTGTCCCATAGTCTTGCCACATAAGAAGCCTTTGTAGCAGCGTGCACATTTTATCCTGGATGTTATTTGTTATTCTGATGCCGATGTTATTTGTTATTTTAATACCGATATTTTTTGTTATTCTGATACTGATTTTTTTTCTTATTTTTACTGTGTTCTTTGTCATTCTGATACCGATGTTATTTGCTAGTCTGATACCGATGTTATTTGTTCCTCTGATACCGATTTTATTTGTTACTCTGACAGTATAAAGAAAGTAATACAGAACCTCTCAAGCTGACAAAAAAAAGAAAAAAAAAGGCATTTATTACGTCCTAGTCAACCGTATAGCAAATTTTGGTTCTGTATTCCATTTTTGCAGGACCCGCTAAGCTTGATTTTTTTTCCAGGATGATCAGTCTTCCAGCTTTTCTTTTTAATTTATTCTAACCTAACTTAACCTAGATTAACCTCACTGACTAGCAAACTAATTTAACGTGAAACTAAGAAAACAAACCTTGCCTAACCTAGACTTTCTTGGATGAGAAAAAGTGCAAAGATGGTACACGGAATGGAAATCAGCAACCGGGTTCACTTCCAACTACCCCACCCCTCCCAGCCCTCCTTATCTTTTCCTTGTCCTTTCCTGTCCTTCCCTAGTCTTCTCTAACATCATCCCTCTTGGAGACTTATCCTAAACAGAACTAAATCCTCTTAGGGAAGCAAAATTAAGATAAAGCTTGTTGCTCTGACGAGGTTAATGGCTCTTGTTTGCAACCATTTCTGCGAGACGTCTGTTCGAAGCTAAATGTAATGGAGTGGCGGGGGAAACGGTGCAAAAATTTGGGTCATCATTCCTAGAGGGATTTGTGGAAATTTTGTGTAACCCCTTCCCTACGAGAGTTTTTTCCACATGTACCACACCATACATACCCCATCACACCTTACCACACCACACCAACCACACATACCCACCACACCACACATACCACAGCATACCAGGCTTTATTTTTACTCTGCCTTACCTTAACTTTGTTCACTCATATCCTAAAACCATACTACTCTACTTTTCCCAGCCTTATCTTACTGTGTCCTACAATACTTTCTTCTGGCATATCCCAAATTACTGGACTACTCTACTTTTCCCTATCCTCACCTGCTTTGCCCCACCCTACCTTGGTGTACCATATCCTACCCAATCTAACCTGTCCCTCTTCACTAATCTACCCTACCCTACCTTACCTTACCATCCTCCTCTACCCCTATATATCCCTTTCTCATCCCTTCCCTACTTACTATGCTACTCTACGTATCCCATCTATGTCCATTGCCCAGCTCTTTCCTTTTCCACACTCCATCCTCACTTCCATACACCCCACCGCCTCTCTCCGCCTCCTCTTCCATCACTCCGCCTCACACACTCAGAACAAGTTGGTTGGCAGGGAGAGTACAGGGAAGAGTTTAAGCATCGGAGCACCATGACCCCTTTTGTATATCACTCTTGCTGCCTCCCAACGATCTGAATCATATCCCCGTCGCTTTGGTTACGCGTTATTGTTTTACCAAAATTTTCTGCAGACGTGTTCTTGTATTCCTCTCCCACTCAGCCAGTCCACCGTCCAGACTTTCCCTGCCTTTGGTCGCTGCTGCAAGGAAACAGTAATCCCCCGTTAAGATTTACCGATATGTTGTAGAAGAAGCGCACCAACTGTTATAGACCTGATTAAGCTCTTCATAACAATGGCATCTACTCCTTTAACCTGAGGACATCTTATATATTTTGTTATGGTAACCCCAGACGACTACAGTATACACAGCTTAATAGAGACCCTTCTGGATGTGAAGAAAGTTGTTCCTTGAAGACAATAACTTTTTTTTCCTTTATTTGCCTAGTGCCAGACGATTTTAGTCAACCTAGAAGAGACCTCTGTGATCAGTGAAACATTTATCCTCAACAGTATTGCCAATGACTGGGCAGGAACAAGAGCGAGTCATATTTTTTGCCAATTATATCTTCATTTCATAAGTTAACCATACTCGCGGTCAGCTTGCAACACGAAGTTAGCAGAATAGTCCCTAATTAACCGATACTGCTCTCTGTTCTGATCACTGTTTTGCTTAACGCAGAGCAAACTAAGGCAACTGAAAATATCCTGTGGTTTGAAGGTGAAAAATTTTATTCGGATTGTATTTATAAATTTATTCATTATTCTTTGTTCCCTCAAGCACTGGCACACCCTGCAGGGGCGCCCAGGTGCTCGCACCAAAACAGACAACGCTCTATAAGTCCGAGGTGTGAGGCGGTGGTTCTCTGTGAAGTCAGAACTAATTCTTTAAAATGTCCCGACCTTCATAATATACGGTGGTGATGCAGACGCCACCCCTGGCTCAGCGGCAGAACAATAAGTCTAATTGGGTGGCCGTTCATCACAACAGCCAATCAGTGGGCGACAAAGGGCGGTGCTAGCAACCACCCACGTGTGATCTCGCGGCTGAGTGCTATTGTTGAGATAATGAGCAGACGGGGCTGAATATCCACACCAAATATCCTCGCCATACATATCACCTTCAGTTCTATGCTTTCTTTAATTCTTACCACAACCTGACGATTTTATTGAACTTACATTTTCAGTTGTGAAGGGGTTAATGAGGGCTTCGTCTAATTCTTTCTGCTCGAAGTCTCATCATATCTGAATAAAATCTTCTGGTGGTGTATACATAAAAAAAATACGGGAAAGGTAGCATGACGTTGCCCAAAATCTTCTACTGGTATTATGTCCTCTGAAGTTTATGCACGAGATCATTTTTTTTTCCTCTCTCTCCCTCTTGGCTATGTGTAACAGGCTAAAGAGCACGTTCGAGCTGGCGTTGCCCCGTACTATAACCACGTTTGAAGTCAATTAGAACGCACTCCTTTATTTGGCTGATCGTCATGTGTTAAATCCACGTTCGTAGTTTGATGATCCTCCCCTCCCCTTCCCCGTTTGATTTTTTGCACTTTGGGGCTATAGAATAGTTTTAAAGGACTGAAAATATAGATAGATAGATAGATAGAGACGTCACTGTGTTGAAGGGGCTAACGATGAGGGATGAGGTGAAGGCAATAGATCGAGCACTGAGAGAGATGCAGATGTGATGGCGTCTATAACTTATAATTCTTTCCTCACTTTTGCGATGTTTGGGAAAGATTTTTAATTCTAGAAAGGTTAATATGAAGGTTACATCTAAGTTTCCCAGCACTAAGGTCCCTCCCGAGCTGGATTATTTAGCCTAGAGGTAGCAAGGACAAGATAAAAGACATCCCTTAGTTGAAGAGGTAAAAAAAATGTCTAGATATAACAGTAACAAAGATATACGTGGCGTAGTGACAGGGCTGAAACAGAGACGACATTTCCGGCCACGATGAGTCCGTAAACAGCAACAAGCATGAAGTGACTCAAACAACAGAGGAGGGAGTGATAGCCTGAGATAGCCGTGCACAGAAACAAGGAAGCTGATAAGACAGATCGGTGACAAGAGCAGTGGGGTGTTCCTTGCTCCGCTTGCAGTAGTGGGGTGTTGTTTCTTGCTCCGTTTGCAGCAGTGGGGCGTTTCTTGTTCCCTTTGCATTGTGGGGTGTTGTTCCTTGCTCCGTTTAGGTATCACTGACCCAGAGAGTGATGGTTCTTCTCATGTGACCTTTTCGGAGTGATCTTGTTGACACCTCGTTGTGACTGGAGTTAACGCGATTTGTGTGGCAACTAATTTGGCAATCTGGTGTATGGAAGTTTTTTTTATTAATTTGTTTTTCCTTCCTCTGTTCATCTTCTGTAAAAAGAAAAAAATATATATCGTTACCTAAAGGCGATTTTTAGTACAGGAGAGATGTCTGGTAGTGAGGCGATTGATGAAGGCTTTATTTAATATGTCTAGTTTGAAAAATCGCTTAAACTAGATAATAAAATCGTTTGGATACAGTAAAAATAAAGTAAACAATTCCTTACTTCTTTATCCCTTTTTAAGATTTGACCCAAGGAGCACTGGCAGGCTTTCTGTGACCTCTTTCGGGTGATTCTGGGCGGTATTTTTTTTTTTTTATAGATAATGAATGAAGGAAGGAAAAACAGAGGGGAAAAAATATATAAGTCCATGTGCGTAAAGTCATCCTCCATTCATAAAATACCCATAACAACTGGACTTGAACTGAAGTGGATCAAATGTTTGTGGGAAACAACTCCCAGGAAGCGAATTCCAGAGAGTAGTTAATAGACTCCTAACATTTTTTACGATAAGCAAGTTCCATAACAATTAACCATGGACAGTGTTGTGTATCGTATTTTAGTTACTTTAATGTTCACTAAATACGTTTGTGAAGTGTTTGGTAGGTTTGTAAGTAAAGCAAATGTATACGCGAGCCATCATATGCTCAATTTAAGCTTAGCAAAGTTCATAGATCCGGCCTCAGCCATTTTATGACTGATACCATTTCTTAACAAATGAACAGAGGTAGGAAAAGCAAAATAAATTACAAAAAAAAATCCACACACCAGATACAAGTGTCCTCCATTCATTAAGGAAAAAAAAAAGTAACAGTTGGACTTCATTTTTTTTTTTTTTTTTTTTTTGTGGGGTGGGGAGGACTAATCTGGGGAAGCGAGAGCCAAACAGACACATTTCGTTGCATACCTTACGCTGTTAACCCCCTGCAGCCGGAGAACGCATTTTCCGCTATATTCTTGCTGTACTGACGATTTTATCCAGTTTCAGGCAGATTTTTCAAACGTGAAGGGTTAGCTAAAGCCTAGATGTATGTACGACTATCGAACACCAAATACTGATAACCGCTGTCGATTTCGTCCATATCTAAGCAATATGCTAAAGTCCTAAGCTTCATTCCTTGCCTTCAGTGGAGCTTGGCGCAGATGTTGACGTTCTGGCAGCTTCTGATCTGACAGCTTAACTCCTTCAATTTGGTCCATATCTTAACAACACTCTAGAGATATAAGCTTCACTTGTTGCGATCAGTGAACCTCGGCGCAGTTATCGACGCTGTAGCACCTGATCTGGCGTTAAACTCCCTTCCCTGTCTCTCCTCCAGGGCACTGCACATGAAGGAGCACCCTGACTACAAGTACAGGCCGCGACGCAAAGCCAAGAGTCTAGTCAAGAAGGATAACAGGTGAGCAACATTCTTATATACACTTACAGCTTTATTTTTAACTCTGTTCGCGATAGTGTACGTGAATCCCTAACTTTTTTATGATTATTTCTGGAATTTCTGATTTTGTTATAATGTGTTTAGACTATCCCTTGTTATATTCTAGTTAGCACCAACAGTAGAAAAAAGTCACTCATATTTTATCATCGACTTATGCCCAGAAAATATCTTCAAAGAAGCAGTTCTTTCCACACCTTCGCTCTCTCAGTTTTCATAATACGACTCAAAGCCTTCCGTAGGCTTGGATGTAACTACACTTTTTTGTCCACGATTATTAGTGAAATATGCAGCAACTTTTTGCTTCCAGATTCAGTAAAACTGCCCATTTTGAGTGAGTAGACATGTAACAATATTCCACTGCGACTCCCCAGCAGGTACCACTTCCAGCTGCCAATGTTCCAACCGATGATGGAAGGCCTCCGTCCCTTCTACCCACCGCCCCACCTCCTGCCGCCGCCTGGCATCACTGGAGGCTCAGAAAAATCTCCAGAACTTCCCCGACCTTTCCTCCCTCCACCTCCTCTCTTCTCCCCACAACTCACCGGCCTACCGTACCCTCCTATGGACCCTGCAGTTCTATCGAGGATACATTCACCCGACACACTAGGGCTGCCAAAGCTGCCCACATCAGAGTCTCTGACGTTGTCAAAGATGGCTGCCATTGAGTCCTCTCTGTTTCCTCGCCTCCCGTCCCACGATGTGTTCGGCCTCCCGAGGTTGCCATCACCTCCCCTGCAGACCCACCTGTCTTCGCCACACCTGGCATCGTCATCTGGGCTGCCCACGTCCGGGGTGGCGTCCAGCTCCTCTGTTTTGTCCTCACCGATCCATCACCCAGCATCACCCGGCCTGGCGCCCACCAGTCTGGCTTCACCTATACCTAAATATCCACCAGAAATGTCCGCCGCCAGTGTCCTCTCCAGGTTACAACTGGAAAATCCATATCTGGGTCTGTCAGCGCGTGACCTTGAACACATACGACTCCAGCGATTGCACACGCTAGAGAGGGAAAGAAGAATCAGAGAACTAGCAGTATCTCCGCCACCGTCTAGAAGCAGGTCACCCTCGCCGTCCAGCCCAAAGATTGATGTTGACAGCCGGTCGCGTGAGTCCAGCCCAGTAAGAACTCCACCCAAGACTGAGCCACCGCCAGACGAGGGAGCCTTCAGAAGATACCCTGATATTACAAACCGAGAGGACGATCAGGAAGCCTCAAACAGCGACGAATCCAGAGCTTTTGTGAAGTACAGGGAAACAAATCAAGACTCTCCCGCCACAAGAAGCCCGGCAGCCTCCCCAGCCCCAGAGGGTGTGCACGTCCCTCATCCATTTTCACCCTCTGCATTGGCCACCAGCCTGTACTCAATCACACCCCACCACCCCATCTCGCCCTCCGCCCCTGTCACAGTCTCCTCTGCTGATGCTGCCAGTAGGTATTACTCAACACATGCTTTAAATACTATGTGTGCTACGTGACAGAAATGTCATCGATGCTCTTGGGATTCCTCATATATTATCTTTACCATCACCTAACTCTTCATCATCATCATCATCATTACCAGTTTATTTCCCTGTAAAAGTGATAGATATGATCTTGAAATAGGGACATTAAGGCATTGAAGTAGAAAACTATCAGCAGAGTACCAATGGGCCAAATAGTTAGTCACTTATCATTAATGTCTTTGAAATTCATTGGTCTCATTGATAAAACCATCAACAGTATCATCCAACCAAATTTTATCATCTTAGCATATGATGCAAAGATGTAAAGGGAAGGTTCTTGATCTCTCTGGGGACAAAAATTACAGATAAAGGAAGTATGAAGTATTGCTGGCCACAAGAGTTAGTACACGCCATAGAGCTTCCACTGGGTCAAATCATATAGCAACATTTCTCTCCACACCCTCTCTACTCAGTCTCTGTCATGTCTTCCCTCCTCCTGTCCCTTATATAAGAGTTTCAAAGCTCTGTCAGTATAGTACATGGACAACAATGTTTGTCACTCACAGCAAACCGTATACAGTATTATGAAATATATAAAACTGTCATGTTCCTCCAATGCTAACACGAGATTTACGATTCATCACGGTGTAGTGACTTGCTCTTCAGTTGAATAGCCTAGCCCCGGGCCCCTACACTCCTGTTAGGACAAGAAAGGATTAGATGATGGATAGATAGAGTCTGAAGAACAAGACGGAAAGTGTGGCCACCGGTAAATTCTTATACATGGTTTCAAAATGTAAAATGCAGTGTGTCTTCTCCTGAATATGATGGAGTGTGCAGGGGCAGGAAGCCAAAGGATAGGTCTGCCTGGCATTTGCCTTCTCCCTGCACGTTCCCTGTGGTTCTCCATTACCGCGCCTCACGATAGCGTCGCCCTCACCTTTCTTCTTCTTGTTCCCAACAGGAAATTACTTGAGCAGCAGCAGCAGCGTGTACCCGCCGGGGAGCTCCCTGGGCTACCCGGCCGACCCCCGGGCCGCGCTGTCCTACCTCCTGGTGCGTCCCGAGGCCAAGTACCTCCCCGCCCCTGCCCTCCTGCCTGCCCTTACTCCCTCACTCGCCTCCACCTCTCCCCCCTCCGTGGTGCAGTGAGGGGAACAGCCGCCCCCCCTTCGCGGTGCAAGGAGGCCTCAGTGGTGCAATGAAAGGGACACCAGCTCCTCTCCTCGGTGCGGTGAAGGGGAGGAGGGAAAATCAGAGCCCCTCTCCCCACTTTGTGATGCAGTGAAAGGGACAGCAGCTCCCCTCTGTGGTACAAAGAGGGGTACAGCAGCCTGCCTCATCCTTCATCAGTAGTACAGTGGGGCAAAAGGATATGAGGTACAGTGAGGCAAATACACTGGGGAGAAAGTGGTGTCATATGTATTTCTGGACAACAACAATGAAACTGTCTGAGTGGATTGTGATAACTATGGAAACCATGTCTCTGCATCGTGTCATTCTCGTCGCCGTGGCCAGCAAACTGTCGCGTGCTGTGGAAACAAGAGGGTGAAGGGAAAGTGAAGTGAGACGCGTACTCATGAATAATGTAAGTTGAGTGTGTGGCCAGGTATCGATGTTTTCATTTCTACCCACATCCTGCTTTTCATATACTCCTAAATTAACAAAAATAACAAAATCAAACCAAATATTGATAGGACAGAGACGTGGGGATTAGTAATGGTAAATTATATCTGATTCGGCTGCTAGGATTCATTTTATTAGCCAGATAAACAAAACCAGATAACTACATACAATCAAAAATCTCCCTCGTTGTTATTTTATTGGTTATGGGTCTTTTACAGAAACGAGAAAGGAAATACAACTATAAATACTGTCACTGAAGCATCGCCAAGAAAGTTACAACAAGAAGCTGATAACATGAAAGCAATATATCTTTTGGAAGTTGATGACTGACGCTACAAGTAACATTATTAACGTCCAATTAGTGCAATATTACTATAACAATTTTAGTCATAGATAATTTTCCTAACAGTGCAGAAGTACAGGCAGCAGACTTTTGGTTGGCAAGCATTATGTGTGTGTGTGTATTTTTTTCTTATCTATGGATGGTAAACAAACCATTCCTAACATAATCAAACCTAGCTGTAAGAGACACATACTGAGACATATTACCTAAACCGGGTGTCTTTTGGTTCTAGTTTTGTCAAAGAAGAGAAAATGATGAATCAGACCCATAAAACACCTGCGAAACAAAGCACCTCACCGAAAAATAAAAACGAATCGCTTTTAATGTACGGAATGTTATCAAACCGGCAGCACATACACACACAAGAGACCCCACAATATCCCTCTTATTTTAAATTTGCGAAATACACATCACAGAAGAAAGCTGACTTAGAACTGTGCACCGAACTGATTCTCATGTTCACATCTTAGGAATCTGGTGTTATGGTATTGTAATCATCATTCATCATCATCATCCGGACCTCCTTTCCCACTCAAGTGCAGGGTGAGGAGTAGCAATGTCCAGACAGCCCAAATTTGCCCAGTCCAATGGGTCACGCTTCCTTTCACTCATCATTCAAGCCCCCAGAATCCTGGCTCTATCGGATACGCCAAAAACATTCACCACGTTCTGTAGCTTCACATAATCTTATTGTAAACATTATCCAAATTACCGTATGTGGCTTTCACGACTAGGTAAAGTATTCTTAGGCTTGGTTTGAGTAATATCCATAGAGAGGACTTGTACCCATTTCGATCATTACCTTTCTGTGAGGGAAGTTTGACACCCGAAAGTAGTGCAATGCGACCAAGGGTATGTTCCTAAACACATGCTTGTCGGCGATTCAGCAAGAGTAGCAGTGACCAGCCAGCCTCGGGAGCAAGTTACGTGCCGCTGTGACACGTGTAAGCAGTATTCTTGTTACACCTCTTCCTTGGCGACTTATTTTCCGTATTATTCCCACATTTTTTTCTTGTAGATTAAACGTAGCATTTTTTTAATATCGATAATGGTTGAATCTGTAACATACCGAGGATATTAAGGTGTCACGTGCAAAATAAATCGCAGACGAGGCGGGGTTACGGAATACTGGGCCTGTGGGCAGTGTTCTAAGTGATATAGGAGACTTCGAATCGCCTTTTCTATAGCCATGAATTTTTGCATATTATACCTTACTTATAGTGTACATCACTGGGAAAAAATACGAGGATGCTTTGGAGAAAATCTATATGTCTATCTCTGTGTCTACCTGTATCTGTCTATCTATCTGTCTACCCATCTGTTCATCTATCTGTCTTTCTATCTATCTATTTATCTATCTATCTGTTGCCAGACACCTTAATCCCGTAAGGGGTGGCCACAAATTAATCGCCTCCACGTAGCCTTCTCCTCTACAGTTTGCTTGCCCTCCCTTCAACACCCCTCCCCTCTCTCTCATACGACTATATCTCTCCACTTCATCCCTCCATCTCGTCTTTGGTCTTCTTGGTGTTATATGTAAAATAAGTCGCCAAGAAAATGGTGCTTCGATGCCTCCTGTACTACCTAGAACATGAGCCCGTGACGAATAAGGAGAGAGAATGACACCACTTAGGCAGCACCTCCCCTGTGTGTGTGTGTTTGCGTGTACAATAATCTAAGTGCAATATTTATCTGATATTACCTGACCGACTGAGTCCATTACAGAGTATATTATATTACCGGTATATTATTAACTTCCTGTTTGCACTGTAAAAAAGAATCCGCAAATATTTTATACATAGAGGGTGACCCATACATAAGGCTCCACTTCCTCTCCGTCTGGCTATTTCTCGTTTGTTTGGGGGACCGCCTAGTCAGTTTTATCATTATCTACCTTGTATCACTTATTCATTTCCTGCTTCCACTGCTGTATCCACGCCCACACCAGCCGACTGAGCCGTCCCCCAAACACGTAAGACACTGCCAGGTGAGATTCTAGTGGGGCTCTACTTGCGGATCACCCAGTACGCCGCACCGTTAGTGTTGACAGTGATAGCTTTACCATCCCAAGCCCACAAGTTCGTCACCCAAACTCCACTCCACCATCGATAACACCCTCCGCGGATCAGATTAACCAAGATAACGGCCGTCTGCTTAAT
>NC_137018.1:8817194-8832194 GCF_032717465.1 Coenobita brevimanus | reverse complement strand
CTTCCAAACGATTATATTTAACATAGGAAAGCCTTTTGTTAGTGCAGGCTATCCCGAGCTCACTCCACTTCGAATCGTCTCTCCTAATCCGAGTAAAATCGTCTGGAGATAGCAAGAACAAAATACCTTAAAAATTGTGATCTTTCGGCTTCAGTGGTTCATATTTAGGCAATCTGTCAAAAACTATACACTGTTAGTTGTATGTTGACAGCTGAGGTCGAGGAAAAAGGGAGTGAGGTTCCAGGTGGTCATACCCCCCTCCTTTCCTCTTTCCTGGATACGCCCTAGCCTTCTGAACCCTGCCAGAGTGGCATGACCTCTCCTCCGACACAAGCAAACACTGCCACTCACACTGACGAAAGTTGTGGGGCACTCCGGTACTCATCCTTGAAATCTCCGTATCTATATTTCCTCTGTTAACCCTATAACACTATACGTAAATATTTATTATTAGTGGCACTGTACCTTTATTTGAATGTAGCGTGTTCATATATTACTTACATACTAAGTTAGATGCGTTTAGTCACCTTTATAGCATACTGTCCAAAAATATCCTTCTGTTTATTATTTGTTGAGTGCATGCATTTTTTTCACTGACTCATAATACGTGATGTAGATGTGGGAAGTGTGGATGTCTATGCACCCCCGAATTTAACAGAATTCATCAGCACTTGTGGATTTAAACTTCATCATAATTCTTCCTACATCACTCGAAATGTTTTACTGTAACTCTGTAACTCTGTAATGCATATACTGTAGTCTACTTATTTATCGTCTTTTTATATTTTGTTTCAAGAGTACAGTACTTCACAGAAAAAATCCCTGTTACAGTTCGCTCCAACGTCTTAAACTAATCCACCAGTTTTTCCCAGTACAAGGAGAAGGTTGTAAGATTTTGCAAGAGATATCTCGCTTATAATGAGAAATACCTGTAGTGTATGTATATAATAATAATCTATACACCAGAAAGTACAGAAAAATACCTAAAATAATCCAAATATGAAATGATGTGGGGAGGGGCGGCTGATACGCGGAGGTGACTGACTGGCTTTGGTCGTATTTTCCCGCTCTTGCCTGGCAGCCATTTTGTTCTTTGGTTGTGTCGTCTAGAATTCGTCTCACAGCCACCGCGTTCTGTGGATGTGGGACTCGCCTTACAGCCTCCGTGTTGTGGGTGTATGCCTGACAGCCATCGTGGTTATAGGCCTGACAACCACCGTAATATGCTGCTGTGGGACTCGTTTCAAAGCCACTGAATTCTGTGTAAACTTGCCTGACAACCACGGTATTCTGTGGCTGTGGCATTCATCTCACAGCCACCGTATTCTGTGGTTACTCGCCTGACAGTCACCGTATTCTGTGGCTGTGGGATTCACCTCACAGCCACCGTATCTGTGCTTATTCGCCTGACAGTTACCATATTCTGTTGCGTGTTGTGGTGTGGTGTGGGAGGAGGCCCCGCTCTCACCGCCACCCTGAGCTACCCCACACTATCAGCAAATGAGGAAGGGCTGCGCTTGCAACACCTTGACCTTTTAGTTACAGGCTTTTATTTATCTTTATTATCCAGGTGCAAATAATCCGACTTTTCTTATAACCTGTCAAGTCCTGAGAGCCTTTGAATATGAAATGGGAGTTTGGTATACGCCATTTATCTTCAAGGAATCTACGGCCAAATCCTGAAGGCAGAAACGGTGATGTTGCAAGGAAAGCTCCCTGTTTTCGGCGACCTTTCGTGGAACACCTGTGAGCAATTGATTTCATTACCATCCACGTATTGCAAAACAGTGAACAATAAGACAGGGAGACAACACACCCTACCACTTAAATTAGAACGCGTTTTTTATTGATTTATTTCTTGCTACTTTCAGGTCACTCTTTTTCATCTTAGGGGAGACATTTTTATTTTGACCGGATCAGTAAAAATTATATCAAACCTCCCGAGTACGAAAAATCTCTCCTAATCTGAATAAAATCGTCCGGATGTAGCAAGACTAGGCCATTGAAATAACCCATCTAATTCTAGGACTTAAATTCACGTGTTAGGGAATCTGATATTTGAATTTTGTCTTTCCCTTTATGATCTTGTCTTTAAGTCTATGATCGTGTCTTAAAACAGAGATCAGGAGGGTGTAGAAGGGTGTAGTAAAGTATTTTTGGCCTCGCATTGCCCAGTGTAAGGTAGCATTCAGGCCGACCACATCTAAACCCGTGTTATTGTAGGGAAGGAAGCTCCCTGATACCTTTTGCTCAGCTATTTATTTTCCACACTTCACCTACTGCTCTCTTGTATACTGTTTTTATCTTTTAAACGCCAACATGGAAGGTAAAAATAACACGCAAGGAAATATTAGTGAGCTGTATGCAAAAATAAACCGGTAAGGAGAAGGTGGTAGGGAGCTTCCTTAATTCGGGTCCTAAAGCTCACAACTGGCCCGTGGATGAGAGTCGGAAAAGGGTAGGGTACAGACACAAAGATCCTCCGAAAATGTGACGAAAACATAGCGGAAAAAAACAACCATCTGAACCACCCACTAACAAAGACATGGGTTACCACTGCATTTCGCGAGTTGTAAATATTCTTCACACGGAATTAGGAAACTTAATTCTTTGACTGTACCTGCATACCTAGCACCTCTTCCTTAGCGATTTATTTTGCCTCACACTTTAACATTCACTTGCACTTTATATACAGTACATCTTCCTCAGTATCCACACAGTTTGCATATCATAAGAGGCAATATTAAAGAACTGCAGATAATAAACAGGTAAAGAGGATGTCCTAAATTGCCGGCTAAGTCGACAAAAACACGGATCCACGTCATACAAGAAGCCCTTACTCTCTATCACCAGTATATGTTTTTTTTTTTTTTCAGACTGCCTTAACTCCACGTAAATTTCCATATCTCTTTCAGTGCGATAATACCCTGTAGTTACTCTGGCTCCCTTCAATCGATTTTATCCTCCTGTCGTATAGTAGGGATTTAGACTTCTTATTTACTCCTCCTGCACTAGTTTTATTTTTATTTTTTTCACCTCTTTGTAGTGTAGGAATACAGACAGACAGTTTCTACTCCTCTTTACTACGAGAGGTCTTTCCTAAACGACATAAAATCGTTTGGGGGGAGCAAGACTAAAGTAAATAGGTGTCGTCTTACTGAAAAGATCTACATACCTCAGTGATTGCTTCTCCCCCTACCTTCCCCTCCATTCCCTCTCATGCTTCCCTTCCCCTCCCCTCCCCTCCCCTCCTCTCGCCTATCTTCTTCCCGTCCCTTCTTCCTCCTACCCCACTCCTTCTCCTTCCTTACCCCACGCTCTTTCTCCCCTTGTTTCCTGCCATTGCTCCTCATCTTCCATTCCTCCCCTCCACTTACACTCCCCCTCCTCCTCCCCTTCCCCCATCTCTCCTGCAGTCCCCCTTATATTCTTTCTCTCCTCCCCCCCCTCCCATTCTGTTTCCCCCTCCCCTCCCCTTCTCCTCTTCATTCTACTCCTAAAACTTCTTTTTTTTATGGCATTTCTCCTCCCGTTCACTATTTTTCCCTTTCCCTTTCCTTTTATACACTTCCCCTCCCATCCTGTGCTGATTCCTCCTCTTCTCTCCTCTTTCTCCTCTCCTTCCCACTCCCCTTTCCTCTCCCATCCTTTCCTCCTATCCTCCCACGTACTCTTCCCCTTCTACTTTTCCTCCCTCCTTTCTCCCCCCCCTTTTTTTTCCTCATCTCCCCTAACATCCCTCAGATCCTCCCCTACCCCTTCCACACATCCAGCTTCCCTCCTTCCTCCTCCCCTATACTCCCTTCCTCTCCCCTCCTCGGCCACTTCCCCCCCCATCCTTCTCCCCTACTACCCCCCATCCCCCTTACCCCATAGCATGCTTGTCATAGCTTTAATAACGTAGGTCTCGATGTTTCACTGTTTTATATAACTCAGTAAAGCAAATATCTAATAAAAAATGTAACTGTTTCATTAGTTTTGTTTCATTTTACCCAGAGGATTGTGTGTATGTGTGTGTGTGTGTGTGTGTGTGTGTGTGTGTGTGTGTGTGTGTGTGTGTGTGTGTGTGTGTGTGTGTGTGTGTGTGTGTGTGTGTGTGTGTGTGTGTGTGTGTGTGTGTGTGTGTGTGTGTGTGTGTGTGTGTGTGTGTGTGTGTGTGTGTGTGTGTGTGTGTGTGAGAGAGAGAGAGAGAGAGAGAGAGCTGGGGTAGTAGTCAACGGTGTGAGTCCAGTCCTCAGTCGCTATGGAACTGCAGGTGCGGAAGACCATTTGAGCGAAAATGGTCTCCCATTGTTATTCACCCATGAGACCATCTGTAATCCTAGCTCCGCAACGGCTGAAAAATTATCACCCAAAATCAACCCCAAAACAGCCTCCCTAAGTCTATTTCACTCCTTCATGGCGATCCTTCAGAGGTCGAGCTTTCTGCAGACGAGGTTGAGCGTCCCTGGTGTGTAGATTGACCGTCTGGCAGTCCCTTACCTGAGTCCAGTGAAGAGGGCCTGAAGAATCGGCCATTTCTGCTGTGTGTTTTTCCTGGGGTGAATTTTGTCTGGCAAGTTAATGCATTTCTGGCCCGAAGAATGGGTGAGGACGTCAATACCTTCTGGGTGACTGCACACACGCGGAGATCAAAAGAACTTATTGAGAGAGAGAGAGAGAGAGAGAGACAGAGAGAGAGACAGAGAGACAGACAGACAGAGAGTAAAGAGAGTGAGAGAGACGTGCGTGTTGCTGAGGCATGAGAAGAGAATTCAAGTTCAGATGAGAGAGCGCAGGGTGGTGATGAAAGATGCTAAGAGAAAGAACGCGTGATACAGAAGGAGAGAGAGAGAGAGAGAGAGAGAGAGAGAGAGAGAGAGAGAGAGAGAGAGAGAGAGAGAGAGAGAGAGAGAGAGAGAGAGAGAAAGAAAGAGAGAGAGAGAGAGAGAGAGAAAGAAAGAGAGAGAGAGAGAGAGAAACTATAGGCATCATCTTACCACTTCCCCACGATGACTTCTTAATACGAATTAGATACCCACCTCATTAATAACACTCTTGGCTCCTATGACTCACTCCCAGCTGAATAAAATCGCCTGACGTCAGCTGGAGTAGAAGACTAGAGTTGTCCCCACCATGAGAAGGTTATTCAAAGTCCTATACCATTATTACACACTATCGACTAAAACGGCATCATTGTTCATCTCTCTCTCTCTCTCTCTCTCTCTCTCTCTCTCTCTCTCTCTCTCTCTCTCTCTCTCTCTCTCTCACTGTACTACGATAAGCTGCAAAAATAACATTTCTCCGCCAAGTTTACCTTTTCATGATCGGGAATATTCTAGCATCCTTGTTCCATTCAACACTACACTACTTAGCTGAGAGAAAGTATAGTGGCCTGAGAGTGTTAATACTGCCACCATTACGCCTTTCAAGGTCCATACAACTCTAGCAGTCTATTTCATCTGAAGCCAGACGATTTTATTCAGCTGAGAGTAAATCGCAAGCAAAGATGATGATTCTAGTTTGCGACACACCCACCCACCACCCACGACCCTCCCTTCTCTAACCCTCCCCTCTTCCCTTTCCCCTTTCCCCTACTCCCCCCTTTCCTCCCCCCTTCTCCCACCCTTCCCTCTCCCCCGCGTCCCTTCCCCCTCCCCCGCCGTGTGCTGTGTGTTGAGAAGGTGGGCGTGTAATCGCTTTCACACTTCGCCTCGCCAAGAATATGAATTTTAATATCCGTCAGGTGTTGTCAATGCATGGCGAGGAAAACGAGTCTGTTCCGCCGTGCTGAACTTCTACGAGTGGGAAGCCTTGTACTGACTGCCTGTGTAGCCCATCTGCCCTTCTCAAAACACACCTCCCCTTGCTCACATCTCTCCTTGCTCACACCTCCCATTATTCACACGATGCAGGGATGGTAATTTAGGGCCAAGTTAGTGTAAAAAAGAGTATAGTGACCAGAGATCAGCTGAGATAAAACAAACTAGGCAGAGAGGCAAGCAATGAAAAACAAATCAAGATTGTCAGACACTATCTAGATAATAAAGATACTGTCAAGGTGCAGTACAATCCGCCTTAGGTCAGTCAGTACACTTTTTTTTTTAATTAAAGATGAACAGACGAAGGAAAAACAACTTAGATAAAATTAAATTGAAAAATAAAATTAGCATGTGGCAAGCAGTTGTATTTTGAAGAATAAACTCTTCAGAAAAACAAAAGCGTGGACAGCTGAGGGGTTAAGAAAGCTCCCTATCAGCTCTTCCTCAGAGATTTATTTTTCTACCTGGCTGGTTAATATCATCTTACACTTTGCTTATGCAGAATATGGCTATGATTTTAAGGCAATAGCAATGTATAATAAGAAAAATAAATCGCTTAGGAAGAGGCGTTAGAGATCTTCGAGGACATTGTGAGCCAAAATCCTTCAGTCAAAGAGATTCTACTTAAGCTGATCAAAGTCGACCTCAGGGAGTCAGAAAAAAAATAAAGATATAATCGTACTGAAGGGGTTAATTGTGATGCTGGAGTGCTTTTACAGGTGTTTCTCAGGCTTCCCAAACACTACTATCCTTGTCATCATTACCTATCCTTGCCATTATCAATACAATCGCTTTTTATTTTCCACCACCTGTCTCTATCTCCATCTGTTCCTGCCACCACCTGTCCCTGCCACCACCTGTCCCAATCACCACCTGTCCCTCCCACTACCTGTCCCTGCCATCAGCTGTCCCTATCACCACCTGTCCCTGCCACCACCTGTCCCAATCACCACCTGTCCCTGCCACCACCTGTCCCTGCCATCAGCTGTCCCTATCACCACCTGTCCCTGCCACCACCTGCTGCTGCCACCTTCCCCTGTCTTATCACCATGTACCCCCACCGCTTCTGTCTATCTTTGCTGACACCATCCTTTCCCCTCTCACCATCTCTCCCTGCCACCATCATCCCCTGTCACCACCACCCTGCCACCATCATCCCCTGCCACCACCATCCTGCCACCACCAACGACCGATTCTGTCTATCTTTGCTGACACCATCCTTTCCCCTATCACCATCTCTCCCTGCCACCATCATCCCTTGCCACCACCATCCTGCCACCATCATCCCCTGCCACCATCATCCTGCCATCACCAACCACCGCTTCTCTCTATCTTTGCTGACATCATCCTTTCCCCTATCACCATACCTTGCCCTGCCACCATCATCCCCTGCCACCACCACCCTGCCACCATCTACCCCTGCCACCACCACCCTGCCACCACCACCCTGCCACCACCACCCAGCCACCACCACCCTGCCACCACCACCCTGCCACCACCACCCTGCCACCACCACCCTGCCACCACCACCCTGCCGCCACCACCACCCTCCCACCACCACCCTGCCACCACCACCCTGCCATCATCGTCCCCTGCCACAACCATCCTGCCACCATCATCCCCTGCCACTAGCACCCTGTCACCACCAAGCAGCAGCAGGTGGAGGCAGGGGTACACTCGAAGCTATCAGTGTTGTGGTGATACATGAGGCAGCCAGGAGAGTCCACGCAACAGCCCACCACTGATATCACCAACTCACCACTGACACGTACGCTGATAACCCGCGATAAGGCCTCAATGCTCCTGTTACTTCTCTCTCTTTTATCACTATCTCGGCCTGATAAGACTTTGTTGTTGACGGACATAAAGAAAGGAAATTGCTCTTCTCTAATGTTTTGGCTTTTTATCGACGACACTTATCTGGGCTATTTTCATTTTGCTCTTGCCACGCGATTCTTCTCAGTCTAGAGTTACAGATAGATAGAGAGAGAGAGAGAGAGAGAGGGAGAGAGTCATCAGTAGCTCTCTCTCAACGACAAAATTCTTAACTCCCTTCATGCCACCCTAAACGACCACTTTCAGCTCGAGTGGCCTCTCATCGTGTAAGGTTTTTAAGTCTCCAGCAACTCTCATTACGACGACCTATTATATTCAAGCTACAGGCACACGAAATAATTCAAGGGAGAAATTGCTTCTTCTTTCCATTGGGTTCGTCCACTTAATGTGCTGAAGTTTTTTTTTTTTTACACCCACGCTCGAGACTTTCTAGTAGGTCCTATGTTTTGCCCGATGTGTGTGTGTGTGTGTGTGTGTGTGTGTGTGTGTGTGTGTGTGTGTGTGTGTGTGTGTGTGTGTGTGTGTGTGTTCGTCATTCTATCTGTTTGTCTTTCTGCTAGTGTGTGAAGAAAATAAAAAAAGAAAATCAAGCCACCTTTTCTTGTCCAATTTACACACAATAAAAACCCATAGTTAAAGCAAAGCCTATCAACTTTGAAGGTTCTAAGTATTCCTTTTGCCCCTCCCCCCAACTCCTCCTCCCAGTGCATCAGTCTGTGGACGTCTCATCTCAGTAATCAGACCACTTTTTGTAGTTTGAAGATACATATATATTAAACTTGCAGTGAACGCAAAACCTATCTATTGTATAAGCAATGTCCATTTATGTGTCATGTTTGCAAACTTGAAGATTAGAGGTATTATTAACCATTCTCCATTCACAGTAATGTAGTTTACCCAAGATCCCATTGATAGCGAAATCCACAGTGATCTAAATGTTTCATTCACTCCTCTGGGAACGACACTTGCTACGCTGCTAAAATCTAGTACACAGCCAAAAAATAATATTCCTAATCCTCAGCCATATTACCAGTCAACCTAAATACCTTTCTTACTTCCTTGCCCCCATCACAAGACCTTTGGGCAGGGTCTCTTTTACCCAGTGGGCCAGAGCCTTGATGTGAAATTGAGACCTGGGTTTATAAATTAAAGATTGTGTGTGTTATTCTAGGGAAATGTTGTGTGCCCTCCTTTCAGTCAAAATCACAGTTTTTGATAAAGGAACTGCGCTGATAAATAAGGATTTCATAATTTCAAAAAAGTGTATATGAACTAAGGAGAAGAGTAATGGCAATGGAGGTACAAGGAAGGAGGAAGAGAAGAAGGCCGAAGAGGAGGTGGATGGATTGCGTGGACGAAAATTTGAGACAGGAGCTGACGAGGAGGAGGAGCTGGACCGAGTTGTATGGAGAAAATTTAGTCAGACACCTCGACCCCATATAGACTTGAGAAATGATGAAGGCAAAAGAAGAAGCATTTGAGCCCGTGACCTTGGTGTGGCACAGTACTGCACATCACCAGCTGAGCACTTGGCCCCTCACGTCCACTTGCTCTGACCCGGATCAACATTATGCTGAGCCAGGTGTCGCTGTGCCTCGTTGAAATGCCGATCCCGCACTCTCCGCTGAGCACAACTGATGTTACGAATACTGTTATCTCAGCAGCATCCCTCACCAGTGGAAATTAATGCTTGTCAATTAAAAAGTGTGGCTTGGACGATACGTTAATCATTATTATTTTATCGACAATCAAATGGCACGATGATACATAACGATGACATAATAATTTCGTATTACAGTAAAATGGCAACAAAAATAAAAAGTTGTTCAGCGTCAGATTGAGGTCCTTCCCCACGGCGAGGTGCAGGGAAACATAAGGAAGTCTGGCTACCGGGTGGACGCCGCAGCTACCTACCCAGAGTGCACACTGCCACCAAGTGAAGGCGCCTCGTCAGGAAGTGGAGAGGAGGGTGAATCAGTGAAGAAAGTGACCGGTGTTATGAAAGCCTCGATACAAAACTGATAACTGAGTATGGAGACTGACACAGGGTTACAGGAGGGTGTGTTGAAGCTTAAATTAATGTATAAGTGAGAGATTTTGGTGTGGCATGAGTGTGAAAAGCCGAGAGTGAGAGCCGTGGAAAGGGAACGGTTTAGGAGAGAGAGAGTGTGTGGCCTATTGATCAGAGGGTAGAGGGGAATGTGCTTCAACAGTATGATCATATGGAGGGCACAGATGTAAAAAGAATGATGAAAAGAATTTATGTCAGTGAATTTAAAGATGGGAGAAGGTGTAGTAGGCCAAGAGGAACGTGGATGGATATGGTAATGACAGTGAGAAAACGAGGGAAGGAGTGGAAGCAGTGACAAAAGATAGACCTAGATGACTGAAGTACTGCATTAGGAGATGTAAACATAACAAGTATTTACCATCTCTCTTTCAGCTTGGTAATTGAGGAACTGACAAAACCACAAGTATATGTGTGAAGTGTCTCTGTAAAGCTAAGTAAAAGTATGTGAGGCTGGTTTTTCGTGTGAGGTGAGCCAGAAATCAGGTGCTGTTAATGATACGTAAGTGATCTGTGTAGCTCATTTCCCTGGACCTTATGTCTAATGTTGTAAATTCCCTGCTTCTGTGCTTTCCTCATCTCTGTTTCTGGATCCACATCTCCCCATATTTTAGGTGGGAATTACAGTGGGGATGATGATGATGATGATGATGATTATGATGGTAATAATAATAATAATAATGATAACGATGATTTTCCAGTGCTATTCTAAATTTTCCTGTACCTGACATACCTCGTTAAATCGGTAAACAACATGCATTTAGAAAGAAAATAAGGAGCAAACGTGCATGAGTCAACCAGTAAAACAATTATATTCCCAGGGCAGCGGGTGTGACTGTGCCATTGTTGTGTCACTTTGTAAGTCAACACACCTAACTCCAAGTCGTCGCCTTCATCCTGGTGATAGTGACTTCGACTCAAAAGTTTATACAAGAAAATTAATTCGCTTTTAGGACTCTGAGATGATTGTTGTCATGTGAGGTTAGGTTGCATAAGGTAACAATAAGCAGAACTATATATGTCTTATGAGCAGCTTCGCGTCACCTAAGGGCTAATAATGGAAAGAGTGACATTTCGACTCAAGTTAGTTTCATGAGCCGAGTGAAGTGTGGTGATTTCCAGCGTGTGTGTCTTGTCTAAATACCGCTGGAGGAGAGTTGTGGAATATATATACAGTAGAAGCAAGGCTGATGGGGGATAAAGGAGAGAACCAAGAATTAATCATAATGTGGAACACAGTTTGGGACATAAGCATGCCTCACCTAATATTCCATCTCTTTTACGGCATTTCTCACTTTCGTCTACTGGAAATATTCAGAGGTTGTGAGAGGCTTCGTATGTTTTTCTACCCATGGAGGTTTTTATATGATATGATGCGTCAGGGAGAAAATTAACGTATAGTGCATGCTCTAAATCTGATATAGATTTAGTGGAATAGGAGTCGAAATTTTGTCCCTGATGGTACACGATGGAATGCGGCTTGAAGTGGCTAGAGCGGTAATGAGCTGTGGAAGGGAGGCTTAGAAGTGCTTCCTATCGTGGCTACCTTTTTTGCCATTTATGATTTGTAAAGAATGAGAGGTAATTTCGTTTTTTTTATTCTACCAACACATTGTCTCCTGACAACACAACACAGCACACTGCTTCGTGACAACACAACACACCACACTGCTTCCAGACAACACAACATAGTACATTGCCTCCTGACAACACAACACAGCACACTGCTTCTTGACAACACAACACAACACACTGCCTCCTGACAACACAAAGCACACTGCCTTCTGACAACACAAAGCACACTGCCTTCTGACAACACAAAGCACACTGCCTTCTGACAACACAAAGCACACTGCCTTCTGACAACACAAAGCACACTGCCTTCTGACAACACAACACAATACACTGCCTCCTGACAACACAACACAGCACACTGCCTCCTGACAACAAAATGAGACAACACTACTGTGGCTTCTAGTATCGTTGGTTGGTGAGCACACTCCTATTTCTCACGCCTGGTTTCATCCCTCATATTGTCAGTGTTTATCAGCACACACACACACACACACACACACACACACACACACACACACACACTCCTTATCTCTGTCAAGCTTGCCTTATCTAGGAGTAAACGAAAGAATTAAATTACTGAAAATATTTGATCATAGACTCTTGTCATTGTTTTAATTAATGACCATAATTTTTGTTTTGTTTCTCAGCGTCTTGAAAAATACATATGGAAGAATATTCTTTACCACACACAATACTATTCCTTCTCTCTGTATCTATCTATTTATCTATTTACCTATCTATCTCTCATATATCTTCTTGGACCGTATTAACGAAGGATCATACGCAAACAAGTTTCATAACAGTTAATAATACGTGGAAAACAACTATCCTTGTCATATTCTTAGTTTTCATATCTCCAATTTAGTCGTGAAGCATCTGATAGCTACACCAATAAAGATAAAAATGTATCAATCAGTTTTATACACATCTAAAGCCTACTGGAGTTTATCAATACATTCGTTATTCATAATTCCTTTCTCTGACCATATATCTTGCCAGTGTTTAGGTGGGGGAGGCACAAGTGAGAAAATGGAGGGTGTTGCATTCCTTGGTGATTTTACTTGTCATCTCGGTAAAAACGATCTAGTCACAAGGTTCCCTGGTGCTATGTGAGAGTGGATGAAGGTTGAAGCGAGTGGAGGAAGAAAATTATGATGATGATGGGGATTCTGATGCTGATGGCCATGAGAAGATGATGACGAAGGCGATGAAGACAGCGAAGATGACAGTGAAGAAGATGACGACGAGGATGAAGACGACGACGACGAAGACGACGATAAAGATGACGAAAACGCAGACCAAGACGGCGAATGAGTAGGACGGGGGGTAGGGAGAGAGGAAGAGCATGGGAGAGGACGTCCAAGGTAGCGAGTCACAGTGATACCTGAAGTAGAGCTCCTGCACCTGGTTAATTAAGTTGTTGACAGTGAGCTTAGTCGCCCGTGACGCTACGCTTAAGCTTAACGTAATTGAAGATAAGCGTATTTTGAGCAACAGGACGCTTTCTTACGCTATGGGGATGTCGAGTTTTTTTGTTTGTTTTGTTTACATCCAGACGCTTTATAGTTTACCTCCAGATGCTTTTGTTTAGTTTACCTCCAGGCGATTTTATTTTATTTACCTCCAGACGATTTTATTTAGTTTACCTCCAGACGATTTTTTTAGTTTACCTTCAGATTATTCTGTTTAGTTTACCTTCAGACGATTTTGTTTAGTTTACCTCCAGACGATTTTGTTTAGTTTACCTCCAGACGATTTTTTTAGTTTACCTTCAGACGATTCTGTTTAGTTTACCTTCAGACGACTTATAGTTTACCTCCAGACGATTTCATTGAGCTGAGGAGAGATGCGATCGGACAGAATTGGTTAGGAACAAAGTAAACTCGCTGAACCAGAGGATGTCCTTCTTAGTCTACTTTAGCTAACACCAGACGATTCTAGTTAATTGTTAATTGGTATCCTTGAACTGAATGGGTTAAGCATTGAGAGAGAGAGAGAGAGAGAGAGAGAGAGAGAGAGAGAGAGAGAACAGAAATAAACATAGTTTATCTGAGGGAATATCAATTTAACTACAAGAGAAAGAATTTAAATAACAGTAATTATTTTCATTAGAGGAGCTGCAATAATTAACACCAGAACAGCAACGTATCTGCCTAAATGATTCGTGCTCGTCTGTTCGATTCAGTGAAGCAGGGAGGCAGGCTAGTCAGATGAGATACCCAGACAACTCAGTGTTCAACAGACTTTCTCCCAGAGTGATGCGTTACCAGCTTTAGCCGTATTTATCGGTGTAATGAACCATAATTGTATTCCAAGGTGTCGGGAATACGTATAGTGTCCCCGCGATTTATCCGGAGTGCTTTATTGTCTCACTACACCCCAGATGGACTTCACATATTCATCGCTTAAATAGTAAGTAAGAGGATCCATGTCAATTTCTTGCTGATGGAGTGTTGCAATGGCCTGTACCTGTAATCGAGTGCAGTAAACCTAGCTACCTCAGTGCTGATCGGTTCCAGTCTACCATTATAAGGTTTGTGTGTAGGGGTGGATCTCAAACTGCAGTACAATATCCCTGCGCTGGACGAAGAAGCGTGTTGAAGGCTGTGTGAGAAATCGGGTGTACAGTTGTGTAAGCATATCAGTATTCTTTCTACAGCTTCACAGTAATATCCAATCCAGCATATAATCTCTATCTATATACCTAGGCTGCGTCCCCCAAGGAAAGGGAGGTAGCCGAGACAGGACAACACACTCCCCATTTACTCATCCATTCAAACACATTCATTTGCATCTTAGCCCCAAAGGGGAGAACGGACAGATCCTCACCGCACCACACCGCACAAGGGTCAACTGCGCAATGCAATCAGTGACATCCGCAGCAGGGCCCGGAGCACGGAAATTTAATCAGGTGAAACTGGAGAGCGGTTACCCTTGACTTATAATCTTCAGCATCATTCTCACATGCTGGGCCTCTTACAACAGATGTAAAGATAATAGAGTAAGGGAAATAAAGTCATTGGAAAAAGGAAGCCACTCTTGAGCTGAATGAAGCAGTTTGGCGAGACGTAAGAAGAGGTGGCTGTTGTTTCTCAGATCATCAATCCCCCAGGGTCATATCTTCTCTCGTATTATATTCCCACTGACCCAGACGATTTTATTAATCTGAGTGACGTAAGAAGCTGAGAGTGTTAATAGCGGTACCGTTAACCCAATGAATATCAGGATTAGTCTAGTCTTCTATTCCAGCAGGTGCCAGGCTACTTTATTTACCTCAGAATAATACTAGTTGTTGTAGCCCCAGGTTCGTCTGGAGTGAACCCGGTGGACCGCAGGCTGAAGTTACCCTCATCCTGCAGTCCACCATCCTTCTTTTGGGGTATAAGAGGGAGCTGAGGGACATTTGTATCACCAAGCAAGGGAGCCGCCCTGCTATATCAGTGCCACCACGTGAAGGCCCCTCTCTCCAGCACCTTGGCTTGCACGTAGCCACATAAGCATGAGTCTTGAATTGTTAATCTAGGCGAGCGAGTAGAAGTATAAATAACCCCTTCCATTCGACGTCTCTCCCCAAATCTGAATGCAGTCATGTAAGGGCACCAAAAAAAGATAACAGCCGTTCTCGTACAGAATGGCTTTAACCACGGCACTCCTTTCACGTAACAGGTGGTGACGCTGACGATAAGCCGGGGGAGGGAGATAAGGCGTTGTCTGGCAGTT
>NC_137018.1:8709694-8814694 GCF_032717465.1 Coenobita brevimanus | reverse complement strand
TCTTCCCTACATTCACCTTTAGATTCCGTTTCTTACACACTCTCTCAAACTCATCCACCAAGCTTTGCAGCTCCCCTTCGTCTTCACTCAACAACACAGTATCATCTGCAAACAACAGTACAGGGAGTTTCCAAATACTATCCTCTCTCACCAGGGCCACTCCAACATCCACTACCCTACCTTGTACCTCTTTTATTACCCCATCCATGTACAGATTGAACAACCATGGAGACATGACACATCCCTGTTTCAACCCAACTTTCAAAGAGAAAAATTCACTTAGTTCACCATCCACACGCACTGCAGCCTTCGCACCATCGTACATACTCTTCACAGCATTAAACAACTTCCCATCTACTCCATATATTCTTAACACTTTCCACAATCCTTGTCTATCCACCCTGTCATATGCTTTCTCCAAATCCATGAAAGCCGCATACAACTTCTTTCCCTTCTCTAGAAACTTTTCCACTAAAGATCTAAGAATGAATATCTGATCTACACAACCTCTTCCCTTCCTAAAGCCTCCCTGTTCTTCTCCAACTAATTTCTCTGTTCTTTCTCTAACTCTGTCTATAAGTATCCTACCATACACTTTTCCTATTATACTAAGAAGACAAATGCCCCTATGATTACCACACACTTCTTTTTCCCATTTTCCTTTGTACAAGGGATTAATTATACCTGACTTCCAATCCTCCGGGACTCTACCTTCCTCCCAGGCCAATCTGCACATCTTCCACATCCATTCTACTACTATCTCTCCCCCATGCTTCAGCATTTCACCACACACTCCATCAATTCCTGGGGCTTTCTCCGATTTAACTTTCTTCATTGCTTCCACAACTTCTATCCTACTGATTTCTTCCTGTCTTCTCACCTCCCTCCTTCTCCTAGCCATTCCCCAGCCACTTATACTCACATTACTTCCATCCTCTACGTTCAACAATTCCTTAAAGTGTTCTCTCCATCTGCTCACTTTTTCTCCTTTCTCCACTAGTAATCTACCATTTTTATCTTTCACTCCCCTGCTAACTTCACTTCCACCCTGTCTTACTCTTTTCACTTCTCTCCAGAACATTTTCTTACAGTCCCTCCACTTTACACTCAAATTCCTTCCAAATTCCTCATCCACTCTCTTCTTACTCTCTTTTACTAATCTTTTCACCTCTCTCTTTCTTTCCACATATAACTCTCTCTTCCGCCTCTCAACTTCTTCCACGCCCCTATTTCTCATCCATTCATTGTATGCTTTCTTCTTTTGTGCCACAGCCTGTTTCACTTCTTCAGTCCACCACGCTGTTCCTTGCACCCCCCTCCGTCTTCTCTTCCTTCCACACACCACATCACATGCTGCACATATTTCTTCTGTAAATATCTTACACACACCTTCCACGTCTCCCATCTGCTCCAATTCATATTTGCCCAATCGTTCCTCCACTTCTCTCTTATACTCTGCCTTTTTCTCATCCTCTTGTAGCCTTTCCACTCTCCTTGCAACTACTCCTTCCTCTCGTCTTTCCCTTCTTCTATTCTTCCATCTTACTTGCATTCTAATTCTGGCCACCACCAATTAGTGGTCAGAAAGTCCACTCCCCCAACCTCTATACACTCTTGCATCCTTTACACATCTTCGCATCCACACACACATAATCAGTCATTGCCTTCCTTTCATTCAGTTCACCACCCACCCTCCTCATCACTCGCCATGTATACCTGTGGATCATTTTATGCCTGAAGAGGGTATTGGCTATCACCAACCCCCTCCCAGCACAAATGTCCACTAACGCACTCCCATTCTTATCTAACTCAGCAGGCACACCCCACTATATAAATAACTAAACTACTGATGTATGCAAGCAGTTCAATTACTATACTCTTTTTACTCTAACTTGGCCTAAAATTGCCATCTCTCCATCTTGAACCCTGAGCTGTAACAATAGATTAACAAGAGAATATGATACGAGTCACGAAGTGCTGTGAAAAGGATGTAAAGCCGTAGCACTGTCTTTTTTCTCTGCCAAAGAGGTAAGTGAAATATGCTGCAGTAGGACGAGAATCTGGGCCAAGTTTAAGGTGAAAGAACTGTAACTCAAAAGTAGTTGACCTTTTCCACAGCACACCTTTCCTATCCTGACGAAGATCCGTAACCTCATTCAGCACAGGCAATGGCCCAGGTGTAGTCAAATTAGGGGGTTGATTTAACTTTACTCCGAGCCATCCAACTTGCCTGTAGAACCACGCCTTCTCACCTGTCATCCGAGATTCATGGAAATCAGTGTGAAATTTACGAATAAAATATGAACATACTGGGTGACTCAGATCGCCCCTTTATCAATAGGAAGACAATTACCTCAGCCAATTAGAAGCGACTGTTAGAAGGTGTGAATCTACGGACAAATTGGCTGGGGTGGAGTATAGTAACCAAGGAGACTCATTCCCACCTCATGATTAAGGCCAGAATTGCATTCAGTCACGGCTTACTGTTCAGGTTGCGGGAGTGGGCCAGATAAAAGCAAACTGACACTATGTACCTGTCCTTCACTGCTGACCCACCACATGACTATACTCCTTTTACTCGAACCTGGCCCAGATTTTCGTCCCTTTGCACTTATTTCACATAGTTCTGTGGTAGAAAAAGACAACACTGCGGCTCAGCATCTTTTACATTGCATTTCTTCGTGACTAGCATCATCTCTTCTTGTTAATCTCTTATTTCAACTCAGCGTTCAAGATGAGGAGATGGCCAAGTTGGAGTGAAATGAGTATAGTTTCTAAGCCCTGTAAATCATCATATATATCACTACAAAATATAACTAACCCATGCAAGACGTGAAAAATTCGAATGCTTTCTAACACCATCTTACTCATCTAAGGAGTGGGTTAGTGAGTCTCCAAAAGCCCTTTCAGAACGTGAGCAGTTATAGTCTTTCCAACGCTTGACAAATATTTCCAGCTTATTATTGGTCCTTCTCGTTCAAGGGTTTTAAGCTTTACATTATGGTGACGTATTGTTTTTCACTGTATTCTTTCAACCTCCAGATATTTTCCTCAGCTTGGCAGACCCCTTGAATGGAGAAGAGGTTGATAAATGTCAGTCCGAATCACAAGCTGAATAAAATCGTCTGGAGAAAGCAAGCATAAAAAAGAAATGGAACTGGAAGATTTTTATTACTCACACTGTTAATAAGGAAACATGTTAATTGTGCAATACAATGCGTAATATCCCCCCACCTCTCCCCTCGTCCTTGGTGAGTGTGCGCAAATATTACACCTGTTTAATTAACAATCCAGAACCCTGCCAGTGAGGTCTTAACAAAGTTGGTCGAGATAAGATTACCCGATAGCAGAGGAGGAATGACGCGGCGAGCAGGCCAGTGTTTGAGCACCATTATAACTGTGACAACACTAAAAGGTCGACATTATGCCAACACTTTTTGTTTGGTATCCATTACCATAGCTGATATGTTGACTCTGGCCCGAGATAAGACGAGGGAGCCTTGGGTGGGGGACGGGGGAGCTGGGGGAAGAGGGTTGGGCGGGAGGGAAAGGGGGAGAGAGGAGGAGGGGTAGGGGAGAGAAAGAGATGGAGCGAGGCAGAGCGAGCTGAATATCCCCCACACTACACCCGTACCTGTCTGTCTGTCCATCTATCTGTCTGTTTACACTTTTCGTACCTGTCTCTCTGGCCACCTATCTATCTGTCTATACCTTTCATACCTGTCTATCTGTCGGTCTACACCTTCCGTACCTGTCTGTCTGTCCACCTGTCAATCTGTCTGTCTAGTACCTGTCTGTCTGTCCATCTATCTATCATTCTGTTTATACTTTTCGTACCTGTCTGTCTGCCCATCTATCTGTCTGTCTGTTTATTTATGTGTCCCCTGAACCGCCAGACTCCTTTATTCAGCCTAAGAATGGCCTCTCGAGGTCTTAGGATTGATTTAAAAAGAAATAATAATACAGTTTACCTCGACCCTCCCCCGACAGTGGTAGTCTTTTCCCTTAAATTCTTGTAACCTCAGCCCTGGAGTGGCCATCGTTGCATCATAGTTAAATATCCTGTATCTAAGGCCTAGGATCAGTGCCTCGCCCACACGGGGGTCACTAAGGTAATCAGATTTTGCTAAGTCCAAATCTTCCCCCAAAATATGACCTTTAATAGCCGTACGTTACTTCAAGGTCACCCTCTGTATTGCTTGGTGAACACGGACAAGCTAGGACATAAATTTTGTCTGAAAGTCTGATCGGCAGGGACTCGATCTCTGGTTCTTCCATTTGTGAACTGGACGCGCTAACCCATGCACCACCAGCCCCCCTCCCCCTCCAGGGAATCTAGTGTAATTTGAAAGGCGAATTATCTGTTAGTGGTGGTAATGTGAAGGCTGGTATGGAAGGTTGGGAAGGGCTTGGGTAGGAGGCAGGTGTGGGCAAGGAGGGAGGCAGGTGTGGGCAAGGAGAGAGGCAGGTGTGGGCAAAGAGGCAGGTATGGGCAAGAAGGGAGGCAAGTATGGATAGAAAGGGAGGCAGATAAGGGTAGGAAGGGAGGCAGGTGTGGGCAAGAAGGGAGACAGGTGTGGATAGGGAGTGAGGCAGGTGTGGATAGGCAGGAAGGGAAGCAGGTGTTAGCAGGGAGAGCAACAGGTGTGGGTATAGGCAAGAAGGTGTAGGCAGGGAGAAAGATGTTGGTAGGAAGGAAAGCAAGTATACTGTAGGTAGGCAAAGGGGAGGCAAGTGTAAGTAGGGAGGCAGACAGGGAAGGAGGGAGGCAGGTGTGGGTAGGCATGGAGGGTGTAGGCTGTGTTGACCAAGCAATTAGGATCATCCACACACACCCCGCCAGCTACCCTTTCACCGCCCACAATACACCTCTCTCTGGATTTAATCGGCCCTCTGTGGCCTCCTATTATAGCATTCGGTGTCCTTATTTCTCTTATTATTTTTATTTCTGTGTACATTTCGGTAAATGTTGGGAGCAGAAGAAAAAGGAAAAGGCCTAGATCTGTGCCTACTGACCCAAGTGTAAAAGATCTATAATTTTTTTGTGTGTGTGTGTGTGTGTGTGTGTGTCCAACCTGTAAAGAAAAAAAAAATCTTCATTTGGAATCAGACAACCAGACGGGAATGGAGTCAACATCGGCTCAGCTCACAGAGGGAATAATTATCATTGTGAGCACAGACATGATTCGATTTAGAGAGGAATTTGTGTGTTTACTCGCGAGAATGGATCAATTTGCAACAAGGGAGGGCGGCTGGCGGCTAAGGGATTCTCTTCTCGTACCTTTTCTTGGACTGGAGGCTGGTTTCCCTGAGCAAGCTGGCAGTCCTCCCTGTCTCGTCTTCTTTCCTAACTGCAAGGCGCGGGAAACGATGCTCTCTACATTAACTTGGCCTAAAACTGCCGTCTCTCCAACTCGAATGCTGAGATACAACAAGAGATTACCACTAGAATATGGTGCTAGTCACAAAAAAGTGTGTATAGAAGGAATAAAAAGCCCTGATATTGGCTTCCTTTAACTCTGATCTAGTACAAATAAGCTGAGAAATGACGAAAATGTCCCGAAGTTAAAGTGACCTAACCCAACATTTTTCCCATGAAATTATATTCCTGTACATAAGAACATAAGAACATAAGAAGAGAGGATAACTGCAGTAGGCCGGTTGGCCCATGCTAGGCAGCTCCTAGAAGAGTAACAGAACTACTAGAATGAGATAAGGATAGCAAAGAAGAAGGCTCTCCCCCGCCCTCCAAACCCTCCAGCCGAAGCCGGCAGGAAAAAGTCAGAAAGAACACCACGCAGTATAGAAAAACTGGCGTGGACATTTTACAGGAAAATGTGAAAGGAGAATAGAGACTATCATAGTGTAACCTGAAAAGGAAAAATTATGAATTAGTATTGGTTATAAGATTTTCTTTTTTCTATATCCACCCCTTATTAGTCATATGCTTATCTAGCCTATACTTGAAACTCTCAATGGAAGAGGCAGCAACTACTTTACTAGGTAGCTTATTCCATTCGTCTACTACTCTATTACCAAACCAATTTCTACCGATTTCCTTACTGAAACGGAATTTTTCTAGTTTGAAACCATTATTTCTAGTTCTATCCTGTATGCTCACTTTAAGTACCTTGCTAATATCTCCCTTATTTATACCCTTCATCCACTTAAACACCTAAACAATTAAGAGGGTACCTGAGAAAATGTACTTCAGATGAATGAAAAATAATTCCAAGCCTCTCCCAGTCTAGACAGAGCTCAGTCATAATCATCCTGGGTTCCCCTTATCTGAATCAAATCGTGTCTCACTGGCCAAATGTGTAATAGAAAATGCACCCAACGCCCTGGTGGTGGAGAGGGGCGCCTTCATGTGGTGGCACCGATATAACAGGTCTGTGGAACTGTTTAGTTGTATAAACGTCCCTCCTCTCTCTCCCTCTCCCCCGAAAGAAGGATGGTAGAATGCAAGAGGAGGGGAGCTTCAACCTGTAGTCCACTGGGTTCACGTTCAGATGAGGCTGGGGTTCTAACTACTACTACTGCTGCTACTGCTACTACTAATTCTGTTACCACTACTACTACTACTACTACTACTACCACCCAACACCCCTTAAGCCACAGAAAGTGCTTTTAGTTTTAATCCTGCCATCTCCAGACGACTTTACTTAGTTCACGACACCCTTTTCCATTTGGGAGGGGAGGGGAGCACATAAAACCTTCATTCAACCCTCCATTTATTACCAGAGGCTTTTGCATGCTGAATAAAATCATCTGTTAGCAGCAAGGATAAGCTAGAAATGTCTGTGCGTAAGTGTGTGTATGCATTTATGTGTATGTAAATGTGTTTGTAAATCTTTGTGTGTGTGTGTGTGTGTGTGTGTGTGTGTGTGTGTGTGTGTGTGTGTGTGTGTGTGTGTGTGTGTGTGTGTGTCTGTGTGTGTGTGTGTCTGTGTGTGTGTGTGTGTGTGTGTGTGTGTGTGTGTGTGTGTGTGTGTGTGTGTGTGTGTGTGTGTGTGATGACTAAAACTTCCTTCTACTGTGTCTCGCAACCAGTGTCACTAAAACATGTTTACCTTGAAAAAAAAAATCCCACAATAGCGTATTTCCTTTGATCTGAGAAAAATCCCAAACCTCCATCAGCTCATATGATAGCCAGGAAAAGTCAGATCGGAGGATAGATCTGACTAGTAACCAAGGAGACGCATTCCTACCTCATCTCTAAGGCTCACTTTCACACAACCACGACATAGAATTCAAGTTGCAAGAGTGGTCCAGTTCTCTCAGGTGAAAACAGACTGGTGATAATGACCAAAGTGTGTCCATCTTGAAGGAGAATATGGCCCTTTTTAATGTTAATCTTTCCAGTACAGTATTATGTCTCCACAGTTTTTCCATTGCACATCCTCGTGACTAGTACCAAAAAATTTAAGTGTGATTTTTTTTATATAGCTCAGCATTCAGGATGGAGAGACGACAAGAGGCTAAGTTAAAGTGAACAGCATACGCACAGGCCTAGGAGAGGGGCTGAATGTGGCTCTTAGTTGTGCCTAGAGTTACCCTTCTATTTTACCCCCTCCCTCCCTCCCCCCGCCATCGCCACCCTAGCCACGCTCCGCTCTAATTAGTATGGGCAGCGTGGTGGCCCAGATTGGCTGATTATTGTGTCTCTGATAACTAAATTGGCAGGCAACTAACGCACCCACCAACTGCCATTGTCATCCAAAAATTTACTCAACTGAACTGAGTGCGAGGGGCGGCGCGGGGTGGGGGAGATGTGGTGCGGCCAGGGGGAAACAGACCTCTCTCTCACCACACACAGGGACGTAAATTGCTTGAAATAACCTAAGCCCAGACGCCCTTCTTTCCTGTGATATTGGGACAAGGGAAAATGTGGCTTGTGTG
Source organism: Coenobita brevimanus (assembly GCF_032717465.1). Classification (NCBI taxonomy): domain Eukaryota; kingdom Metazoa; phylum Arthropoda; class Malacostraca; order Decapoda; family Coenobitidae; genus Coenobita; species Coenobita brevimanus. The sequence continues at coordinate 8,806,792 of NC_137018.1, read as the reverse complement.
AGGAGAGGCGATGGGCTTTATCTTCTTGCGTTGGCCCCGTGATAAGCCTGGTGTGGTGGGCTAATGGGTTGAAGTGAGGGTCCTCGCCACCGTTGTGGAAGAACTGAGGGGGAAATTATTGTTCTGCTGAGCCGTTATTTTGGCCATAACTTTGCTCTCGTGGGCCTTAATGAAGCCGAGGGACCTACACACCACAGCACACTTCACCACACCCACCTGTCTCACACCTACCTGACCACACGTCATCATCTCTGAGTCTCGCCTTATGACCTGCCTAGTCATGTTACTACAGGATTACTGTATACACACGTTCCTACTCTTATTCTCTCTCACACACTCACTCACTCACGCATACAGTACATATTTACACACATTTGCACAGACACACATTTACACAAACTCACATTTACACACACTAAGATGTGCTAAGGAAGATGCGCTACGAAGTCTTCCGTGTGGTGAGATTATGGTCCTCAGTCCTGTTCCAAACCATAACTTTTTAACTCTAACTTGGCTTCAAATCGTCATCTCTCTGTCTAGATTACTGAGTTGTGGCATTGGATTAACACTACAACATGAAGCTAGTAACGAAGTATTGCTAGGGAAAGGACGCACAGCTATAGTAATGTCTTTTTCTGCCACTGAGCTACGTGAAATAAGCTGCAAAAGGACGGAAATCTAAGCCAGGTTATGGTGAAAGGAGCACAGCATTCAAGCCAAGCCCTCATCTAGTGCAATATCTATCACAACTTTGCAAGTGCTTTTTTTTTTTTTTTTTTTTCACCATACTTTGAGTAGCTCTGAGTTTCCCTCCACTCCCTGTTCTGCCAATAGTACTTTCCACAGGGCCTGTCAACCCGCTGCCAAAGGCCATGTTTTGATCCATCAGCGCTACAAACAGCCTTCAATTCGTTTCCAAACCTTTTCTACCAGACATATTAGTGAAAATACCAGATCACCTCATGGCCTAGTTCCTTGAGGTGACCCTTGTTCTTCACATAAAAACTCTGCTGTGATTGTCTTCTTAACTCCCTCTGTCCTTATTCTGCCATAAACCTCTCCCCACTACACTCAGAAGGCAGATTACACGTTCGCTTTACTCATCCCCTCCTTAATTCCTCTCATTTCGTCTCCCTTGCAATTCATCTGATCTACTCAGCATCCACGTGGAATCTAATACAACCTCTACCTCTCAACAACAACATTCACCCACTCTGTCCACCCCTCATTCGGCCTTCCCCGCCTCAAGTACTTTCACTGTCAAGAATGCTTCCCATCTACTGATCTCACTCTCTCTTGATTCCTCTAACTTTGTATTCCGTTCACCGACCTCATATAGCAACTGGGTGAAACGTGGTCTTCATATCCTCAGTATTATTTCGTTTCCATTTACACTCCGTCATCCATTTCATTCACTCGTCCACTGTTTTCATTTCCCCCCCTCCAATTTCCCTAACTCTTCTCCATCAAGATTTATTCTCATCCCACCAGGTACTTCTTTAAGGCCTTCAGAACTTTATTAACTTTTCCAGCTGTCCTTTTCCATTCATTTTGCCTCCCTTTTAGTCACATGTCTGTCCTTCTTGAGTCTCTCATCTTCTGTTATTCCTCTGTTCCTCAGGTATTCCTGGTATGCTCTGGTTGTGTTGCATCCACTGCTTTCCTCACCTCCACGAGCCTCCAAAACGTACCACTTCCTCCCCCACCTCTCCTTCTCACACAGCACATCTTGCCCGAGCCACTCACCTCCTCCTTAAGTATTCTCCATATTTCTTCAACTTCAGTAACTCACAGAAGAGCCTGAAAAGGACTGCGAAGGGCATGGGTCAAACATTCGTCACAGATATATATATATATATATATATATATATATATATATATATATATATATATATATATATATATATATATATATATATATATATATATATGACAGGCGACTTGTATCAATGAGGACAATAGCCATCAAACTAATCCGGATGATTGGTAAACCTACTAAAAATAACATGGAAACAATAAACTCAAACAAATTCGAGGGAAGGACATAGTATGCTTTTGTCTTCCTGCTGAAGGCGGTATCATCTTGTTCATGTAAAACAGCAGTTTCCCTTGCACTGTTCCGTACTGTACACAGTAACAAGTAATACATCGGTTAATATTTTTAGGTTAACTATACCTTGTCATTCGTATCGTCTTCAAGGTTGTTCGGAAATTTCTGCTTCAAATTCCTTTTTTTTTTTTTTTTTTTTTTATTGTAATAGTACACGTACCATGATGATCTATATCCGTAACTAGAGGCAAAATCCCGCCGTCCATTTAATGCACTATAAGGACACCCACGTACCTATGAAATACAAGCTGGGTGCGAATAGCAACGTGACAATATCAGCAAACACTGGAATGTGGGAGCAGCGGCGAGGACACGGTGGCTGTTGGCGGAGGAAGAGATCGGGCGTGGCGAGGCGAGCCAGGGAGAGGCGAGGACAGGCCGAGAATGAGAGACACGAAGCTGAAAACAGGGAGTGGAGGAGGCCGTAACAGAATATACAAGACCGAAGCTGAAGGGGCCACATCCTGCCTCCCTCAGCGCCTACCAATACCCTCGCCACATCTCCTCCCCGGCACACAAAGTGGCCGTAAAATTCAATTCCGGTGGTTTGTCTCACGTGATCGACTCGGGAGGGTAATCGAGTTTCCCTCGGGGACAAGTGGACAGCTCTGCTTATCTTCAATTTAGCCCCTGTCCAGTGTTGAGAGGAATAGACGGACCTGAGAACGAGGGAGGGAAGGAGAGCCGCCGGCGAGAGTGAGGCGAAAGAGGAGAATGAAAATGTTAGAGGGGAAAATAGCCAGGGATACGAAAATGGACTGACAAGAGGAAGGAAGAGGGAAGATCAGAATAACGAAGAGGACGGGAGGTGGTGGAGAGGGGACGAGGGGAAGAGGAGTGGAACACTTGTAGAGATCACACGGTTAGGGAGGAAACACAACTGAGGTACAAAACTTTTATTTACAGAGGAAGAAAAGGCGCTGTCAGATGAAAGCATTTTAGCCTAAACGTATGGATGCGAATGAACTGAATGGAATGCAGGCTAAACGTGTATATACAGAAAAGAAAAATGGAAATATCAACCTAACCCTGCGTATACAAAAGACCTTGAAATATTGCATCGTATAATTGTAGCCTACAGTATATACAAAAAAGAAAGCTGAAAGTATTGCATCTTAAAAACTGTATGTACAAAGAAAATGGATGCAGTGTAGCCTAAAATGACATACAGAGGAGCGGAAACTGTCAGGTGTAAACATTGTGTCCTTTACCTACGAAAATCGTTTTAAAAAATGAAAAGGAATTGATAATCCATTTACACAAGCAGTCACTTGAGGAGTAACCTTTGATGTTTATAAGTTGAAAGAAGATCATCGGTTACTAGAAGATGGTTATGTACAGGTAAATAACGTGTAATACTCTGTTCACTTGACCTTTGCTTAAAATTACCACCTTTCCATCTTGAATACAAAGTTGTAGCAAGAGATTAACACTAGAAATATGATGCTAGTCACGAATAAGTGCTACGGAAAGGATATAGAACGTTGGCAAGAGTTTTACACTAGATATATAATGCTAGTCACGAATAAGTGCTACGGAAAGGATTTGGCATTGTCTTGTTCTGCCACGGAGCGACGGGAAAGTTCAAAGGGGCGAAGATTTCCGACATATTAAGGAGAAGTGACAAGTGTTTTATTTTCCTCAGCCTGTTCACCACGATCACGATTTTTCAACTTCATTCTCGCTACCGCCAAGTAATTTTGTGCTTTTTTCAAAATGATGAAGTGCGATTTACCACATTTCTGCCAAGTTCAAAAAATTATAACACAATTTACTACATCTTCGCTAACTTCAAAAAAATATATGACGTGCGATTTACCATATTTTCCCTAACTTCAAAAAATGACGACGTGCAATTTACCTCTTATTTTGCTAACTTCAGACGCATTTTTTTCAGCTTCCGAGAGACTTTTCAGAACTGGAGGGGTTAGACTGAGCCCTCATTAACCCCTTCACTGCTAGATATCCTCCCAAAAACTTCATAAAACATTCTACCACTAGTTTAAAATCAAACAGGAAATCCTCTGACTGTTTGGCCTAAGATATCTTGCGTTTGGCTGTATACGATATAGCGTAATAGAAACAATATAAGCTATCTTACTGAGGGGAAAATGTAAATAATTTCTTCACGCATCAGTACGAGGATTATCAGACGAAAATTATAGGGTGGTAAGAATAACATGCATAACACGTCGTCTTGGTGAAAAGGTAGATAATTGCCAAAAAAGGGGAGATAATTGCAAAAAAGGGGAGATAATTGCCAAAAAAGGGGAGATAATTGCCAAAAAAGGGGAGATAATTGCCAAAAAATGGTTGATAATTGCCAAAAAGGGGGATAATTGCCAAAAAAGGGAGAAAATTGCCAAAAAAGGGGAGATAATTGCCAAAAAATGGTTGATAATTGCCAAAAAATGGTTGATAATTGCCAAAAAAGGGGATAATTGCCAAAAAGGGAGATAATTGCCAAAAAAAGGGAGATAATTGTCAAAAAATGGTTGATAATTGCCAAAGAGGGAGATAATTGCCAAAAAAGGGGAGATAATTGTCAAAAAATGGTTGATAATTGCCAAAAAAGGGAGGATAATTGCCAAAAAGGGAGATAATTGCCAAAAAATGGTTGATAATTGCCAAAAAGGGAGATAATTGCCAAAAAGGGAGATAATTGTCAAAAAATGGTTGATAATTGCCAAAAAGGGAGATAATTGCCAAAAAAGGAAGATAATTGTCAAAAAAGGGTTGATAATTGCCAAAAAGGGAAATAATTGCCAAAAAAAGGGGAGATAATTGCCAAAAAAGGGTAGATAGTTTCTCAACCCATTATACCCTTTAAATGTGAAGGGGCCCGAGGCTAGGCTAGCATAACCCAGTACATTTAATGGCAGGTGATAAACGTACCCCACCTGGCGGAATTACATGATTAAAAAGCCTCCAATCCCCTCTTAGTGACTGATTCTGCGCAAGGCCTTCGCTCTCACTGGAGTATTGTAACTTTTAAACCAAATGAGGATACAGAGGTGGATGTTAAAATGTACTGTGTCATTAAAGATGGATGTTATTTATATGTTAAGTGCTGGCAAAGATAGATGTTCATATATCAGAAGCCAGGATTATTCCTCCCGGGGGCGGTTCCTCGTAAATAGGTTCCTCTTCACCTGCATCTGAAAGCCGTGGAGGTTGGGGGTGTCCAGGGGAGGATGGGGAGACAGGACAGACGTTTTCATACGGCGAATCACACTCACTGTAGTTCTCATAGACGTGATCGTGGGACGGTCGCCGAACGCTGCCAGTCTTTATATTCAATTCCTTCTCTCTTTTGTCACCAATGGACTTGTAACTTGTGGCGCTGGCTTTCCTCTGCATCTCAGCCTGTGCCCGTATTGCGTCCTGAAGGTTGGGGGCCTGTGAGAGGGGGCAGGTAAGGGAGAATTCTTGAGCCTGGTTGTCCGCTGTGTAGAGCTGCGAGGCGTTCCCGGGTGGGTGGATGAGATTTCTTTCACCGTTCTCAGGGTCTCTCGTGGAAGACTGTGCATCCTCCTTGTCTTTCCTTTTGCCCATGAAGGAGAAGCTGAGGCGATTTCTCAAGTAAAAGTTGTAGAATAATGAGACCGCCAGTAGCACCAAAAGGATTCCCACCCCTATACCCAAACCGATGCTGAGGCCTGCACTCATCACTCCGACGCTCTGGGGGAAGAAGAAGAAGACTTAACAGACGTAGTTAAGGGGGACATTAAAGCAGACTCACACATTTACTCATTCACTCACTCACTCACTATCACTCACTCACTCACTAACGCTCACTCACACCCAGTCACCGATTTTCTTTTTAATGTATGTTACCTCTTTTTTTAATGTAATCTTTAGAGTCATTTGATTCTGCTAAAACCCTCGGGTGTTACGTCTTGTATGTATTATTCTTACCATCTCCAGACGATTATATTCAGATTGACTTTTCGAACTCAGAGATAACCTTCACTCACGTATTCTCAACAAGATGTCCGTCTTAATCTGAACAATCTCGACCAATAGCAGCAAAAACACAATAACAATCAGTAAAACAAAACATATTAAAGCATTTTCTCGGGAAAGGGACACCTTCAAGATTATTTTTTTTACCTACACCTACTGACTGATATCGAGAGAGTACACGGGTTTCCCTCATCAGTACAAAATCGTCTAGAGATAGCGACCTAAAAAGCCGTAATGGAGTTATCTGGTCTCTTCTTGCTGCCTGCAAACGATTTTGTTCAGTTTAGAGGAGATTTCTTGCTGTGAAGGGGAAGATGAAGGCTATGTCTAACCCCTCCAGCTCGGGATGTCCCTCGGAAGTGAATAAAATCGTCAGGAAACAGCATGAATAAAAAAATGAAAAAAAAAAAAAAAATATTGACTCGGTTCATCTCTGCAACCCTACATTCCACAAACGCTGTAAGTAGCTCGGTGTTGGCCTTGGCAGGACAGGAAGCCACATATCAGGGTGAGATAGTGGCGAGATGAGTGAGGGGTGTGAAGACTGGCACTAGATCAAAAGGATTGCTGTAGACCCGTATCCAGGATTTGAGATCAGGGAGGACACAGGCGTAGGGTTAGCCACACCGTCGGACTCGAGGCTGGGGGAGTTGACTAGGGTTGCCCTTCAGCAGAAAAAAAATTCATTTATATTCAGAATTAGAAACAATTTTTCGATAACTGAAATCATATTGGAATCAGCTGACTGACATGCATTATTCTTTACAATATACAGATAAGTAGCTAAAAGATTTCCAAAATTTACTTCTGGAACTACTGACTGTCCACATGTTACTTACTAGAAGCACTGAACTTATTTAATCGATGTCATTGGCATGAAGCTGGTAGGGTCAGAGCTGTGTGAAAATTTTAAGTAAGTTCACTCGTAAATCTAGTCTCTTCATAACTTTCTGTTGCTTATTACTAATCTTCAGTGCAATGTACCATAAATTAAAAGTAAGCTGAACACACCAATTGCAGACAATGCTAGAGTACAGGCGGAGTCTGTTTGGACTTGGAGTAAGGTATGCTTGTGTGTTTATATATTACTGGTTTGACTAGCATGATATTGAGAGACGAAAATTTGTGTTATATTACAAACTGCCTGCAATTCCAAAGTGTCATACAAAAAGATCTCGACATTAAACATCGGGAGACGGAAGATGGAGGAGAGGTTGACTTGATACAGACGAGATCAAAATTTCCATAAACATCCTCACGCCTTAGATTGTCCACCCCTGTTCTTTCTTTTATCGTATTCAATGTTTATAAATGAAGTGCCTTGTCAAATTATGATGCTGCAACAAAACTCATCCTATTGACTCGCAGTTACACCGACACACCTTATGTACCGAGGCCATTTTGAAAGAGATTTATTTAGCACTGGTGACTGGGTGGTTTATAAATGGCTCAGTTTTATATGAAGCCAGGGTGACAGTCAATCCTATATTACTCCCTTTGGGAGTTGGGTTCCGAGATTATAGGCTACCGTAGGCCGGAACATGTATAAGAAGGAGACCGACTTACTTCCCTGGTAGCAATTCATGTGATAGATAAGGCCTGGAATTTTCGATGCGTTATGTGTACCGAGCGGCCGTCTTTCCGAGTCCAGTACTTCACCACTAGACCACCAGGTGGATTGAAAATTACACCTTTAACTGTTTGTATGAGTGAAGGAGTAAAACAGCTTTTAACATATCCCAGATGAATAATTGTTGCTACTTACAAAGGTTATGAGCGGCTTAATTTGGACGTAGAAATATTTAGTATTTCACTGAAGCCTCAATGCGTAGAACAAGATAGTTAACTAAGAGGAATGTAAACATGTTCACACTAATTGACGACGTAGCAACCAGATGGCGAAGAGGAATGAGAAGAATGCGACAGGGTTGGTGGAGAAGGCATGGCAGAGATGGGGGGACTGGGTGTGGCAGGGGTTATGGAGGGAATGTGATAGGGTTGGTGGAGAGGATATGGCATGGGTGAAGAGGCTATGGCAGAGGTGATGGAGAGGGTGTTTGGGGGGTTGCTCAAGGGTACGTGGCAGGGTTAATGAAGAGGGAATTGCAGGAATGAGGAAGAAAGTGTGGCAGTGTTGATGGAGAACGAGTGGTAGAGCTGATGGAAAAAAAAGTGTGCCCCAGGGAAAACGTACTTCATTTAGAGATGGAGGCGGGAGATAGAATGGTAGAACTGTTGAAGGTGTGGCGCGACTGGCGGAGAGGGTGTATGAAGACTGTTAGAAGAGATGGTGCGGCAGGGCTGATGGAGGAGTAGAGAGAGTGTGTCACAGGGAGGGAATACTCACGTCACTGTCGGGTGTGGGAGCAGCGACACAGGAAAGCTGCACTGATAAAGGCGAGTGAGCTCCCTGAAAGTAATGAAGGTGGCGGTAGTGTGTTGCCCCACGAGTGTTGCTGTGCCTGTAATACTCTTGCTTGTGGCTGATGCTCCCGCCCAACACCGTACTCAAAGCTTCAACTGACGCCTAAAGAGTGAATCAGTCATCACAGAAACGTGGTATTGTACAGCGAGGCCCAACCACTACTGGCCGGAAATGTAAATGTCATTGCTTGGTGATCCCGCCTTGTGCTCCACCATTACAACAGAACACACTGCTATTTAAGTGCAATGAAGATACCACATTTTACACACAATTATATTAGTTTAACTCTCGATTGACTCTACTTTTATTCACCCAGTAGGACCACTTGTTTGATTTATTTACGTAAACTAATAACTGCCACACATCCGCTCACAGATAAACGAACACAGGTATATGTGGCGCAATGTGTTGTTATCCTCGCACTGTCACCCTCAAGGAGCGTAAGACGTTTCGTGGAGTCCTGAGGTGCATGTATCTTCTTGGCTCGATTAAGGAGGGTACGTGTTCCTTCCGATAACGTGTTTGGGTAGACAGATAGACAGGATGATTGACTGATACAGATAAACAAACAGATAGATAGATAAATAGATTCTTCCATATGATTATATTTAGTGCGAGTGAATACCCTTGTAGTGCGAGACAATGGTGGCTTTATACCTAACTCTTTCACAATGCATACACTCACCCTCACATACACTCACACTCACATACACTCACACTCACATACACTCACGCTCACATACAGACACCCTCAGATACACTCACCATCACATACGCACCTCACATTCAGCAGCACATTCAACTCATTCAGCTTGACATTGTGCCTCTCCACATTCTCCTTCATCCTGGTAATATGTGTAGTTGTTATTCTGGCTCCTCACAATGATTGAACTCATCCACCATAGATAATATTTTTCATCACCTCTACGATCCACACACTCCACTTCCTCCCTCACAACCATCACCGCCACCACCTCCAACACCACCACCATCACTAATTATCATCACCACTGCCATTAACATCATCCACTTTCACCACTGCTACCACCACCACCACCACCATCACTAATAGTCATCACCACTGCCATTAACATCATCCACTTTCACCACTGCTACCACCACCACCACCACCATCACCACCACCACCACCACCACCATCCCCACCACTTTCACCATCACTATCACCATCATAATACAGCTACCACCACCACTAGCACTATCATCATAACACAGCTTCTTCCACTACCACTATCTCCACCATAACAACTTCCATCACCACCAATGTCACCACCATAACACAGCTTCCCTCACCACCAGTATCACCACCATAACGCAGCTTTCATCACCACCACAGTAACAACCTCCATCACCACCATTATCACCACCTTAACACAGCTTCCACCACTATCACCACCACCTTAACACAGCTTCTCTGACCACCACTGTCACCAGAATAATTACCTCTTCAGCAGATACATCACCATCACAACCACGATTACACTCACCACAACCACCACACCACGTCACACCACACAATACCACAATCCACGCACCATACCACACCACACAACCCCGCAAGCACAACTGTTATAATCACCATAACAGCCACAATCATCACAACCACCATGCCACACCACACCACACCTCCACCACCACCAAAACTCCCTCGCCACCCACATCATTGTCACCGTTGTTGCTATAAATGTTAGGTTTGTCATCACAACTACAGTCTGTTCCATATAAACTGGCGGAAAGAAACCTGTATTTTCCTTCCCAAGTCAGTGTCAAACGTAGAACGCAGGTGACCTTTGAAGGATTATCCCCCTCTTTCCTCCAGCACCTCCCATCTCCTTCCTCTTCTGAGTGTGTGTGTGTGTGTGTGTGTGTGTGTGTGTGTGTGTGTGTGTGTGTGTGTGTGTGTGTGTGTGTGTGTGTGTGTGTGTGTGTGTGTGTGCGTGCTTGTGCGCGCGTGCGTGTAGGTGTAGGTGCATGTGTGTGTCTATTATCTGTGGAGAACCTTCTTCTGTGCTATCCTTGTGTTATTCTCATAGATTAGTCTTATTCCTGTTGGAGCTGCCTAGCATGGACCAAAAGGTCTACTGCAGTTATTCTCTCTTCTTACAGTATGTTATTATGTGTGACTTTTAGCAACTTACATGATTGTTGTGTTAATATTTAAAAAACTATCTAAGACAGGTTTCAAAATTTCCCATTCATCACACACACACACACACACACACACACACACACACACACACACACACACACACACACACACACACACACACACACACACACACACACACACACACACACACACACACATGCTCCCACGCACACGTATATAAGGTATATTCTCTATCGACATTTCTTATAAAAATATGTGGAACATGCTGGGACTCTTGGGTGAGTCCCAGCATGTTAACAAAGAAGAGGAAGGAGGGAATGCATGAGTGGACCACCTGCTGACCCGTACTGGTTCAGGTGTGCGTTTGCCCTCAGGTCAAGATGGGTGGAGCTTTTGCCCTGAGGTCACAAGCAGCATTTCCTGGAACGCCCTTGCTAATGCTGAGAAGAAATAGGTTCTCTTATTCTATTATGGGATGCGGCCGAAGGTGGACGGATATTCATTTTCGCATTTATTGCATTTACTTCAAAGGTATGTGATTTATTCTATTGATGCTATTATTGTGTGACTGATGCTATTATTAACTGGAATTATAGTGTGGATGCTATTATTGCTGTGGCGCTGTGGTTTTGTGTTGATTTGTGGCTTGGTGTATTGTGGCGTGGGGAATGGTGGCTTGGTGTGAAGCCGTGGCTTGGTGTGTTGTGTGGAGTGGTGGCTTGGTGTGTTGTGGTGTGGTGGCTTGGTGTGTTGTGGTGCAGAGTGGAGTTGAGGCTTGGTGTGTTGTGGTGTGGTGGCTTGGTGTGTTGTGGTGTAGAGTGGAGTGGTGACATGGTGTGTTGTGGTGTGGTGGCTTGGTGTGATGTGGTGGCTTGGTGTGATGTGGTGTGGTGGCTTGGTGTGATGTGGTGTGGTGTGGAGTGGTGGCTTGGTGTGTTGTGGTGTGTTGTGGTGTGGTGGCTTGGTGTAATGTGGTGTGGTGGTTTGGTGTGTTGTGGTATGGTGTGGAGTGGTAGCTTGGTGTGTTGTGGTGTGTTGTGTTGTGGTGGCTTGGTGTGTTGTGGTATGGTGTGGAGGCTTGATGTGTTGTGGTATGGTGTGGAGGCTTGGTGTGGTGTGGAGTGGTGGCTTGGTGTGTTGTGGTGTAGAGTGGAGTGGTGGTTTGGTGTGTTGTGGTGTACAGTGGAGTGGTGACATGGTGTGTTGTGGTGTGGTGGCTTGGTGTGATGTGGTGTGGTGGCTTGGTGTGTTGTGGCATGGTGTGGAGTGGTGGCTTGGTGTGTTGTGTTGTGTTGTGTTGTGGTGGCTTGGTGTGTTGTGGTATGGTGTGGAGGCTTGGTGTGTTGTGGTGTGGTGTGGAGTGGTGGCTTGGTGTGTTGTGGTGTGGTGTGGAGTGGTGGCTTGGTGTGTTGTGGTGTAGAGTGGTGTGGTGGCTTGGTGTGTTGTGGTGTGGAGTGGTGGCTTGGTGTGTTGTGTTATATGTATAATTTATCTGTATATATGTGATAATGAAATACATACGTATGTATGTACTTAATTTTTTTTTTCATGCTATATCATGAATTTTACGTTCATCAGAAGAATTCAAAATATAGTGTGAAAGCAGTGATAAAGCTAACAATTTTTTTTTTTTTTTTTCAGTTACAGCCTTAGATCCGTACAGTGATGGCAGAAAATCTTCAGAGTGGGGGCTGCAGGCAGCAATTTTCCACCCAGACAAAACTTATGGCGCTACGTGTGCACGAATACCTTCGGAAGTTTCACACGCCACTAAATGAAACTGAATTGGAACAGGAAACAGCGGCGGCTACTGGAATATCGGTGCGCTCTCTGCAGCGTTTCAAGAGAGAGGAGAAAGAAGGTGGCGTTTCTTCACCCCCGTTGAAGAGAAAGAAGATATCTCCAGTGCTGGATAGTGTGGACATGTTTGATGAGGCCTGTATACGTAGGGTAATATCGTCTTTTTACGAAAGAGGCGAGATTCCAACTTTAGAAAGCATTTTGGAAAAGGTAAAGGAGGCGCCAATAAATTTTAAAGGAGAAAGGACAACCCTTTACAGACTGATGAAAAAGATGGGCTTCCGTTTCAAGAAGACTGACAGTGGACGACAACTCCTTATGGAGAGGCAAGATATTGTTGTGGCACGGTGCAGATACTTAAGAATAATTAAGGAGAACAGAGAATCCAGTAACCCGCGACCAGAGATATACATAGATGAAACATGGGTAAACCAGAACGAGTGTGTGGATAAATGCTGGACCACTGTTGAAGGGAAGTTGGGCCCGAAGGTAAAAAGTGGCAGAGGCGCAAGATTCATCGTTGTGCACGCAGGTGGATTGGATGGGTTCGTGCCCGGAGGTTTGCTCATGTTTAAATCTCCAAACGGGAACAAGGGAGATTATCATAATTCTATGAACCGTGGAAATTTCCGGGCATGGTTCGAGAACCACTTGCTTCCCAACATCCCGCCCAGGTCACTTATAATAATGGACAACGCATCATACCATTGCACAATCAGAAATAAAGCACCAACACAGAGCTCACGAAAACAAGAAATTATAAAGTGACTTATACCTTTACAACTTCCTCCACCAATATACCTCCAACACCACCACTACCACCATTACCACTACACCACACCACACCACACCACACCATCAGCACCATCTCTACTCTGCCACACCACACCAACTCCACCACACCATAACAATCAGAGTTTAACACACCACCACATCACAAAACACGACCACATAACATTTACTACACCGCAAAACACCACCGCACCACATCCACCACACCACAACACAACCACCACCACCATCACCACTTCACCCTCGTTACATAGCTTTCATCACCACCACTATCACCATCACCAAATCATAGCTTCCGTCACTATCACCTTGCATTACCTTCTCTAGCTGAACCACCACTATCACCACCACAGTCATCATCACTATTACCACCACCACAGTTGCCACAAACACTACCATCACCACATATAGGCCTACCACAGTCACCACCATTACAAACCACCAACGCAGTAACTTCAATAATAATCACCACTACCACTGCATTCATTAACACTACTACGGTTGGTATCATCACCACTACCACAACAGCAACCACCACACCTACAACCATTATGACCACACCCACCACCATCACCGTCATCACTCCCACCATCACAAAAGCCACAATCACCACGACCACAAATACCACAACCGCACCCACCACCATCACCGTCATCACTCCCACCATCACAACCACAACAGCCAAAGCACCACAACCACAACCACCACCATCACCACCACTGACACAGCCTCTATCACCCGATCTAACACTCGATACCATTACCTCTGCTATCTTATATAAGTATAGGGAAGTGTTCTTGCCATTACATTTATTTTTTATTTCGCTTCTGCTCTGCTTTTATCTACGTATTCAGTTATTCTGGTTTGTTTTTGTCCAATCGCTTGAGCCATACCAAGACGATAATTCCCCTAGTTTCCCCTTACTTTCAACACGGTGAAAGAGGGGAAAGGAAAAAAGGGGTAAAGAGGAGCCCCTCTTCCCCCTGCTTAAGTCCCGTGAGCCCCCGCCCCCCCGGCGCCCCCAGCACGGCCCCTGTATTAGCACGCCTCGCCACTCCTCAAAGCCCCGGCTGAGAGCAAGCTTGTGCCTGGGCCGACCTCAATGGGTGTACGCGGAGCTCAGACGCGGCCCGAGTGTCACTACACCACACACACTTCTTCCCTTCTCTCACATCCTTACTGTAGTTTTGATCCGGCTATTGTGTCCCCAACAGCCCTTGATGCGACTCGAGAATATTCATGTGCATCCCCGAGGCCAAAAGATATCAGTGAGGTTTTTTTAGTGACAGTGCTTTTCGAACATTCCTGATTGAAAATTTGAACCAACAAACTTAGGAGACTTAGGCCCTTGTAGCCCCGTGCTGCATAAATGGTGGCATAGTCTTAAACACAGCTTCAGAGGCGGTCTTTTGTGGAGCGTGAATGCCCCCTTTGTGGCACCCTCGTGGGATTGGCAACATTTTACATTATCGGCGGCAAGTTTGGTGTTGAAGTATTCTGTAGTGGAGGCCGGCGCCCTACCTGGGTCACCTGCTCTTAGCAACCGCCTGCCTCTGCCTCTCACGCCCTCTTGTTAAATATCATCAGGCTCGACATTCTGAGCCCTCTCTGTTGGCATGATTCTATACACACAAAATAAAAACAGAGTGAGTTATTCCTCGTACATAACAACCACGAAGTAAGTAAAACAAAACGTGGATAATTATTCCTTGCTTATTATAGCCATAGAATATGCAGAATAAAAATAGACAGTTTTTCATTGTCTATCATAGCCGAAAAGTGTACAAAATAAAAGTAGATACAGTTGTCTATTGCCTATCATAGCCTTGGAATATACAAAACTAAAAGCAGAGTTATTCATTCCCTACCATTGCAACAAACGCTCTCTGTTGACTTGGTTTTGGTAGTA
Source organism: Coenobita brevimanus (assembly GCF_032717465.1). NCBI lineage: Eukaryota > Metazoa > Arthropoda > Malacostraca > Decapoda > Coenobitidae > Coenobita > Coenobita brevimanus. Next base: position 8,791,662 of record NC_137018.1, on the reverse strand, counting down.
GTAGTAGTAGTAGTAGTAGCAATAGAAGTAGTGGTAGTAGCTTCAACCCTAGCCTCCTCTCTATGTGAAACCAGTAGACTGCAGACCGAAGGTGCCCTCTCCTGCAGACCACTACCCTCCTTTCGGGGTGATAGGGAGAGAGGTGAGGGACGTTTGTATAGCCTGTCAGCTCCACCGCCTAGTTATATCAGTGCCACCACATGAAGGCGTCCCTCACCTGCACCGACGTGGTTCTATATTTAAAAGGGAGAGACAGAGAGAGAGAGAGAGAGAGAGAGAGAGAGAGAGAGAGAGAAAGATATTTGTCCATCTCGTACCAAAGCCATATCTGCCTCATCCTACAATTAGCGTATTTTAGGACATAAGAGCACACATTAGAGAGAGTGATGAAGGGGAACACTAGTTAGGGAAGAACCACAATGGCGAAATGGTCAGGAAAGAAGTTGTCTCCCTAATACGTGTTTCCCTGCAGTACCCTCTTATACGCATATTTCCCTTTGGTCTACATTTCCTCCCAGCATTATGTGTAAACTGTGTGTGTACCGTCGCTCTGGTAGAACCTCCTGATATTCAATTCATTTTAGGGTGATTTAAAAGAGGCAAGAATTACAGAGGTCACACGGACAGCCTGCCTCCACGAAATCTCCTTCCATCTCATTTAAGCCTCAACAACTTCAGCCTCTGGAGGAAAAAACGTGAAATTTTGCAGGCTTTGAAGGAGCGGCTTTAAATTCATCAGTCGACCCTCTCACTTCGATGCCATGGTCTCTATTTTCTTGCTACCTCCAGACGATTTTATTCATCTTGGTGGTGGCTTTCGTTAACCCCTCCCATACAGATCGCCTCCATTACGTAAAATCGTCTGCAAGTACGATGTGAAAGTTAACATGAACGGTAAAAAATGATAATTCGCTACAGGTTTCATATATTCCTACCTATCTACTGTTGAAGTGAATGGTGGAGCCGCGGTGGTTCGGTGGTAAACGTCCTCTTCTCGCGATGCATGTACTATAAGTCTGGGGTTCAAAATACGAACACTGGGGGGACATTTAGAACTGGTGCTGGTTGTATATCCATGAGAGGAGAAAAAGATTTGCAGTGTGGTTGAAATGCATAGCCATACCAGAGTTTATTTTGCACAGACGCCTGAAAATCTAGTAAGCAAGAGGGAGAGAGAGAGTTGCTTAATAGATCGATTACCAAAAGAGTTTCGTCTTTTTCACCACACACTCACACCGCTGCCAGGAGATTCAAAATATGTGGAGAGATAGATAGATAGTTAGGTAGGTAGGAAGATAGACAGACTGATAGACAGATAGACAGATCAAACTTGCAGAAAACGGAGCAGGTCAACAACTTCCTCTTTCCTTCTCATAAACTTGAAAAAAATAAAAAATACAAGGCCTGCCCCTCTCACAGAAAATCACCGAAGATGAGATTTTATGCCCTAACTAAACCAAACCTTAAGTGGAGGAGGAAGACAGACTGTTTATAAATTCTCAAAATATCCCACAAACTTACAAATGGCGTTCGACAAATCTAAGTGACTTCCTTTATGATCAGTAAGTCTCGTGTTATGACTTCAGGTGCAAATCGTTACGTCCACCCTCAATCCACTGTGTTCCTGTTAAGCCCTTCAGTTCAATAATGTTTTTTGCGCTTTATTCTTTCTATCCCAGACGATTTACCAGCTTCGAAGAGGCCTTTCTTGATAAATTGATGGATGGATAGATAGATGGATGGATGGATGGATAGCTGAGGACATACAACTTTGGGAGTAAATCAATCTCCATTAATCCCATCACCATCTTATGTCTCCCCCAAGTTGAATAAAATCGTCTGGAGGTGACAGATTAAAAGATAAACTGCGTCAATAAATACAAGGTCCCCCATGATAAAGGCATATGACCCTGGCAGTTGCGCCGCCTTAAAAATATAAAATCAAATCAAATCCCCCATGATAAAAGATAATTATAAATGCCACCTGTGTAAGCATTAATCTGAGGTGACTATAGTACCTTCGTAAACATTGTTAAATTAGTCTCGTGCTGCATATCATCCTTTCCGTGTAAGTAGTTCAAAAAATAATTCTCTTTAGTGTGCAGCTGTAATAACTTCCACATCAGCTCATAAAAACTGGTTGTAGCATTTTTTCCCCTAGAAGTGTTTTGCCATAATCTGTTCACCGATTAAAGGATGAACAAGAACTTTTTCATCACTGATTAGTGATTCTACGTGGCCATGATATTGTCTTGGTGAACAGTCCTGAGCATAGAGCAGAACAAGAATCTGGAAGCAGTTTTGTCCTTATGCATCATCCATGAAAAAAAAAAAAAAAAAAAATCAGAGAAAATTACAGTTTGTACATGCGTGATATTCAGTCCACTAAAAAAATAAAAATAATTGTAAGGTAGAGAGGTGAAGAGAAAAGAAGGGAGGAAACGCTGGGTACTAGGTAAGCTACGACGCACAGATTAGAATAAATCAAAGTTCATAGACAGTAGCTGATGTGTAATGAAAGATGCAGAGGAGACTTAGCATCCCTCTGCCTCTGATATAATTTCGATGAACATTAATATATCCAAGACTAAGAAGAGACAAAAAAGGTAGCTGACAGACCGAGCCGTGAGAGGAGAGTGTATAAGGCTATTCAGTCATCAGTAAAAACGATAGAAGGAAAGTTGATATACAGAATCGTACGCGGAGAGTCTTTGCTATAAGGCGATTCGTTTATTACAGCGTCGGTACTGAAGCGAAAGAGACAGAGGGCAGAGGCTGTCCGGCTCCTCTCCGCAGCCTCATGACACACGCAGCCAGTCATCTCTTTTCCTGCTCTATCCTGGCAGATTTAATGGGGCTTTTGTGAATGGCCGCGTCACTACAGATGTGGAAGTAAGCGGTTTAGTTGTTCGCCCTTGTTGTCGTGGTGGTGGCCGCAAACACCATCTCATGCAAGCAGGGGAGTACTCGCTGTGTGTGTGTGTGTGTGTGTGTGTGTGTGTGTGTGTGTGTGTGTGTGTGTGTGTGTGTGTGTGTGTGTGTGTGTGTGTGTGTGTGTGTGTGTGTGTGTGTGTGTGTGTGTGTGTGTGTGTGTGTGTGTGTGTGTGTGTGTGTGTACAGTCTGAGGTAAAAGTTTGCCAAATAGTTCGTCTCTCTTAGTTCTGCTACTTTTTATGACTAATATTCCTGATCTGAAAGAGGCTTAGAGTGTTTCTCAGTGCTGTAAATGATTTTCTCTGGTTATGGTGGTGTCAGGGAGGAAAGTGGCGGATATGCCCTAAATGTGAAGTAGAAGCAGCTGGAACAGTAGATGTCCTTTTGTCTCCTACTGCTCCTTGCCTACTTTGTTTCCTCCCGACCGGCATCAAGAGGCCAGAGTGCCGCGTGTATGACCTCCATATCACGCAGCCTGCAGTACAAGTAAGCTGAAGAGTGAGTTTGTTAGACCCTCCAAGCAAGAGTACAAAGGCAGGGGACTGGAGCTTGGGTGGTTGGTACCGTCCAGAACAGTACTAGACACGTATATGTTTATTTTATTTTCTGCTTTAGCTACTGACACTGCTTACTGACACTGGCAATAGAGGCCTCTCCTGTACTGAAATATACCGTCTGGCTGTATCAAGAGTAGCAGTACTAGTAGTTGTAACCCCAGGCTCATCTACATGTGAACCAAGTGGACTGCAGGTTTAAATTCTCCATCTGCAGTTTACCATTATCCTTTGGGGGGATAGGGAAGGAACTGAGGGACGTTTGTACGACCAGACAGCGATGTCACCACGTGAAGGCATCCCTCTTGAGCACCGTAGCAAGAATAAAATAACAAAAGACATAATTCTACTTAGAATTTGGCGGAAATTGCGTTCAATTTTTTTACTACAATCGATCTCTCACAATCCGATTTATAAAAAGCGTCAGTCTCCATAAGACAACAAAAGGAAGCATGGTCCTTTAATCCAATGTTTTTTCACTGTATTCTTGCCACCTAGAGACGATTTTATTCAGCACAGAGACGTTCCTAAATGAAAGAGTAAGATATACGTTAATAAACCTTCATTACTTGGGTAGCTAACAGGTTGAACAGAATGAGACTGAGTGAGGAAAGATAGGGCTGTGGAGTAGAGTGAGAAGGGGTGCAGTGGGGCAATGTGAGGAGGGGCGGGACGGAGCAGAGGGAGGAAGGGTGGGGTGGGGCACTGTGGGGAGGGATGAAGTGAGGCAGAGTGAGGAGGGGTGGGGTGGAGCAGAGTAAGGAAGGGTGAAATGGGGCAGAGTGAGGAGGGAGGGGGTAGGACCGAGTGAGGAAGGGTAGGGAGAGCCAGATTGAGGAGGGGTGGGGTGGAGTAGAGTAAGGAAGGATGGCGTAAGACAGAGCAAAGAAGGGTAGGACGAGGTGGTGCGAGGCTGTACTTGACACACTCTAAGCTCTCCCCCGCACTCTAAAGCTCCTTTCTCCCCCGCACTCTAAAGCTCCACACTCTCTCTCTCTCCCCAGTCCCAGCCAGTAATGCCGGGAAGGGAGGCGGTTGGCTGCCGGAGATAAAAGTATAATAGAGATAATTTCGGCCATTATTTGCGTCGCCTAAGCCTCCATGAGTGTCTCTATCAGCTTATAATGTCGACCTCCCGCCACTCGATTCTCTTTTGTTGGCGCTTATGATTCTACGAAAAGAAAATGGTAAGGGATTCTAGCCTTTACACGCCCACCAAGGCTACGTTTCTCCCTAGCCTACTTCAATTTTTTTTACTTCGCGATCTATCACTTGTTTTGACTTATTTGCTGATTTTTCTTGCCATTGTCTTCCTTGTTTGCTGATGTTTCTTGCTCCTCTTCCTTGTGTGTTTATCGTTCTTGCTTTTATCTTCCTTGTTTGCTGATATTTCTTGCTCCTCTGCCTTGTTTGCTGACATTTTTTGCCTTTATCTTCCTTGTTTGCTGACACATCTTGCTCCTCTTCCTTGTTTGTTTACAGTTCTTGCTTTTATTGTCCTTGTTTGTTGATATTTCTTCCTCCTCTTCCTTGTTTGCTGACATTTCTTGCCTTTAACTTCCTTGTTTGCTGATACTTCTTGCCCTTGTTTGTTGATCTTTCTTGTCTTTGTTTGTTGTCATTGCTTGCCCTTGTTGTCCTTGTTCCTTTATATTTCTTGCCCTCATTAATGTCTCTTGATTTTGTTTGCTGATATTTCCTCCTCGTTTGCTGATAATTCCTCTCCTGTTTGCTGATTATTCATTATTGTTTCCTGATTATCCTTGTTTTTGTTTAATCATAGTTCTTGCCTTGTTTACTTTATCCACTGACATTTCCTGTTCCTTTCTCCTTGCCTGCTCAGATGGGAAAAATGTTATGATGAATTCTTACTAACTTGCTAATTCTTTTCCTTGTTTATCCTTTGCTTATTTCGCCTGCTGATATATCTTGCCCTTCTTTGTCTCATCTATTCATATTTCCTCTTCTTGTAGGTTAAAATTTCCTTCTTTGCCTTGAAATATAAAAAAGTATATTGTTACATAGCCTATGATTTCATCATCCTTTGTGTAATTTTAACGCACAGTTGCTGCATGTTTGATCATGAGCGTGTTCTGCCTCAGTCCCCCCCTTCTACCGTTATAGTAGAGTAAGTCGTTCTCTCTGTTATTCAGAGCGGGATTTTCAGCTCTTTGTCCCCGTGGCTTCATTTGCGCGTCCTTCTTACAAGTTGTATCAAGCTCTGCTGGCCCCTATATAATGAGCTCAGTCTCTGCATCATTGCCACTTAGATCTGCTCCTCATTTTGTTCACATCTCTGTCCTCCCCTGTACAGATATTATTATTGAGAGTGCTCAAGAAATCTCCAAACATCTAGCAGCTGTGTGTAATTTGAGTATAAGTGTTGTTGCATTTTTTCTTGTACTGTGTAGCGTAAGGTTAATTCTTGGGCCTGGTGAGGTTTTTGATTAATGTTGGGTTATGTCAGTCATTTTTGATAATAGTTTGTATCTGTAATAATTTATCTGGCATTCACTGAGTATTATCTGGTATCTCATTTTATCAGGGCTGACTTAGATAAATTTACTCTTGCTAATTTCGTGTTAATAGAGGCTATTGCAGTTAACCATATATTTAACCTGTTTATTTGCCATTACATTATCCTTATGAGTCCTGAATGTTTTGTTGTTAGTTTGTGCATTAAACTTTAACTTGTAATTTTATCTAACTCTTTTGTTTTGAACCTGGAACTTTACGGGACAGTAGTGATTTTTAGCATTCTCACTTAAAGTGTACATTATCTTTCTCTGTTCCGTAACAATATATATAAAACATATATAATATACCTACCCATACACCTTTTCTGGGAATATTAATTTTGGCGCTTCATTTTTTTTATCTATCTCTTTTCTTTTCTCTTTTCTTTTGATTCCAGTTTATTATCTTTCGTTTAGGAGGCATGCTTTGCCCCCCTGTGGCGGGGGGGGGGACACAATCTGGCCGCACTGTGGGGTGGTACTACTACTCTGCTGCCAGGTTGTGTAGGAAGAATACTGCCACCGTATTCCCTGCGTGTCGTAAAAGGCGACTAAAAGGGGTGAGGTGAGGGGACTAGGGACCCCCTCCTCTGTTATTTTTAGTTCCTAAAAAGAGACAGGCCAGAGAAAGGGATAGGGGACTGAGTTATCCCCGTACCCTGAAGATTGGGTCTAAAAATGTGCGTGGATGTAGTACGATTGAGGCTAAAAGGGAAGAGATTGGGAGAATGTTTATGAGAAGAAAGTTGGATGTGTTAGCTTTGAGTGAAACGAAGATGAAAGGGAAGGGTGAGTCTATGTTTGGAAGTGTGAATGGAAGATTGTCAGGTGTTGATAGAGGAAGGGCAAGAGAAGGTGTGGCCTTGTTAGTGAGTCCGGAAGTACAGCAGTGTGTGATTGAATGGAAGGAAGTGTCATCGAGACTGATGTGGGTGAAAACGAAATTTGAATGTGAGTTGTGGGTGTTTGTGAGTGCATATGGGCCTGGTAGTGAAAGGGATGAGGAAGAGAGGGAGTCCTTCTGGAATGATGTTGATGAGTGTCTGCAGTGTTTTGGAGCGAATTTGAATGTGGTAATGATGGGAGATCTGAATACTAGAGTGGGAAATGTAGCAGTTGAAGGTGTGTTGGTATGGTGTGCCTGGGAGAAATGAAAATGGGGAACCAATGATAGGGATGTGCGTTGAGCGAGAGATGGTGATTGGAAATACCCTGTTTGAGAAGAAAGATATTTATAAGTATATATGGGTGAGACAGGAGGGTGGAAGGGTTGTTGACAGAGCATTGATGGACTATGTGGTTGTGTCCAGGAATGTAATAGGAAGATTGTTGGATGTGAGAGTTCTGAGAGGGGAGGGTGGAGGTATGTCTGACCACTACCTGGTGGAGGGAAAGTTAAGAGTAGGTAAGAGATGGGTGAGAGCTAGGAGGGTTAGGTGTGGCAGGGAGGTTTTGAAAGTGAGTGAGTTGGATAAAAGAGAGAAAATGAGAGAGTATCAGGAGAAATTGAAAGATGAATTGAATGCAGTGAAAGATCAGGACAACGGCAGTGTGGAGGAGGAATGGCAGTTGTTTAAGAGTGCTGTGGTGGGGCATGCGGAAGAGGTGTGTGGTGTGAGACGTGTGGGTGGTGGTGTAAGAAAAGGAAGTGAATGGTGGTGCGAGGAAGTAAGTATGGATGTGGCTGAGAAGAGACGTGCGTATGAAGTGTGGCTGCAGAGCAAGGATGAGGTGTCATATGAGAGGTATAAGGAAAAGAGGAATAGGGCGAGAAGGGCTGTGCGTGATGTTAAAGTGGCAGCAGATGAGAGGTGGAGTAGGCGGTTGACTGAGAACTTTCAACAGAATAAGAAAATTTTCTGGAAGGAGGTGAAAAGGGTGCGAAAGGGAGAGTCTGGGAAGGAAGAGAGAGTAAAAGCAGAGGATGGAAGGATGTTAATTGAGATGGATGCAATAAGGAAGAGATGGGCAGTGTATTTTGAAAGATTGTTAAATGTAGAGGAGGAAAGGAAGGCTGAGATTGTGGCAGATGGAAAGGTGCAAGGAATAAATGTGTTGGGAGAGTTGAATGATTCTTTGATCACGGAGGAGGAAGTGGAGAAGGCAGTAAAGGAGGTGAAAACAGGGAAAGCTGCAGGTATGGATGGGTGTGCTGTGGAATGCCTGAAGGGTGGTGGAGTAACTATTGTTGACTGGTTAGTAAGATTGTTGAATGTGTGCTTTGTGAAAGGTATGGTGTCAATTGACTGGGCAAATGCTTGTGTGGTCCCGTTGTATAAAGGTAAGGGTGATAAGTGTGAATGTACTAGCTTTTGGGGTATAAGTCTGTTGAGTGTTGTAGGTAAGGTGTATGGTAGAGTGTTAATTATGAGAGGTAGAGAGGGTACAGAGGGAGTGATTGGTGATGAGGAGTGTGGTTTTAGGAGAGGGAGGGGATTCGTGGATCAGGTGTTTACTGTGAGACAAGTGTGTGAAAAGTATTTAGCGAAAGGCAAGGATGTGTTTTGGGTTTTCATGGATTTAGAGAAAGCGTATGATAGAACTGATAGGGAGGCTTTGTGTACTGTTTTAGGACTGTATGGACTTGATGGTAGGTTACTAAAAGGGGTGAAAAGTTTGTATGTAAATAGTAGAGCGTGTGTAAGAGTGGGTAATACTGTGAGTGACCCGTGAGAATGGGGCTGCGGCATGGATGTGTGATGTCGCCTTGGTTGTTTAATATTTATATGGATGGTGTTGTAAAGGAGGTGAATGCAAGAATGTTAGGTGGAGGTTTGAGTCTGGTGAATGTTGATGGTAGAGAGTGGAATCTGAAGCAGCTGCTGTTTGCAGATGATACTGCACTGGTGGCTGATTCAGAGGAAAGATTGAGACAGTTGGTAGAGGAGTTTGGAAGGGTGTGTCAAAAGAGGAATTTGAAAGTAAGTGAGAAGAGTAAAGTGATGAAGTGTACGATGTTGGTAGATGGTAGGAGGATGAATATAGTTTTGAATGGTGAGTTGCTTGAGGAGGTAGAGTGTTTTAAGTATTTAGGGTCGCATGTTGCTGTGGATGGAAGAATAGATGCAGAAGTGAAGTTTAGAATGAATGAAGTAGGGAAGGTGCTGGGAGGAATGAAAAAAGTGTTTAGATGACGTTCGCTTAGAATGGATGTAAAGAGAAGGCTGTATGAGGGTGTTGTGGTACCGACTGCGTTATATGGAGCTGAAACATGGGATATGGGTGTAGCAGAGAGGAAAAGTTTCAATGTAATGGAGATGAGGTGTCTGAGGAGTATGTGTGGAGTGACGTGTATGGATCGAGTGAGAAATGATAAGTGCGAAGGAGAACTGGAGTTGTTCGGGAGATGGCTGATCTAGTTGAGCAGAGGGCGTTGCGATGGTTTGGGCATATGGAGAGAATGAATAATGAGCGATTGGTGAAAAAGATAACTAGATCTGATATGAGAGGTGTAAGGCTGAGAGGGAGACCACGAATAGGATGGATGGACAGTGTGAAGAGAGCGCTGGATGCGAGAGGGATGTCTGTTGAGCAAGGAAGAGTGGCTGTGCGTGACAGAAATAAATGGAGAGGAATTGTGAATGAATAAGTGATGACACAGCCCTGAGGGGATATTCTCCCGCATTTGGTCTGATCAGCTGATCAGGTCAGGTGCGGGTAAGGGGATGGGTCTATTATGATGTGGCAGGGGCAAACCAGTTCTGTTGTCGGGCCCTGCTGCGGATGTCACCGATTGCACTGCGCAATTAACCCTCGTGCGGTGTGGTGCAGTGAGGATCTGTCCCTTCTCCCCTTTGGGGTTAAGATGCGAATGAATGTATTTGAGAGTGTGTCGTCCTGTCTCGGCTACCTCCCTTTCCTTGGGGGAAGCAGCGTAAGTATAAATATAAATAGATTAGTATTAGTATTAGTATTAGTATTATTACTATTAATCATATTTGTCTCTTGATATTCTTTCCAAGCCTAACTATGTGAGGTCTCCCTTAATCTGACTAACCCAAGGGAGTCTAACGTTAAAAATAAATAAATAATAAAATAGAAAGGCGTCATGACAGTAAGGGGTGAAAAGTCTGGCGTTAAAAATAAATAAGAAAATAAATAAAATAAAGGTTTCATGAGAGTAAAAGAGGTAAAAAGCCTGGAGCTAAAAATTAATGAGTTAATAAAGGAAAACTACGTCATGGCAGTAAAGGAGGTAGGGAAATCCCGTCGTCCGTGCACCTGTCTTCTAAATCCCCGTTCATAATAATCTGTTTGGGCGTCGGTCTCTGTCAGCGTGACGTATTAGTGACGTCACGCCGTGGCTGTGTGAATCAGGGCTCCTTCGGTAGACCATGTGACGCGCCAGCTAGGGTCGGACAGGATAGGCAAAATATCGTCCTGTCGCTGTAGACGAGAGCAGAGGTGTCCGTGTGTGTGTACGTGAAAGAAATCAAACTATGGTGTGTCCGTTTGTGCGTACGTGATATAAATCTAACTGTGGAACTGAAATGCGTATCCAAATATGCGTGAACTATATTGTATCGATATAACACCTTTTAAACGATAGGCATAACACACATCTACTTAGAAATACAAAGCTCACCATCACCCATTTGCCTTTCTTTTTAATTTCGTCAACACACCATTGTATGATCACATGCCATAAAGTTAAGGACCCGTGCGATACATTTGGCTTCACATTTTATCAGTTTTACGCAGCATAACATCAGCATAATCGGCCACATACCTACATACGAAGAGAATTATCAGTGTTACAGCACCATCAAAACCCTGAGGCAAGTGGTAGTTGAAAGGAAGAAGTCGCCGGTCAATAACACTAAGAGGAAGTTTGTGTCTGTCGAGAGGTGGCTGGTGCAGTGGGTGAGAGTGTTAAATTGTGAAGTGTCAGCTGGGCTTGTTGGTGGTGAGTGTGAGTAGCTGTGTATAAGTGTGATGTGTCAGCTGGGGTGGCTGGTGCAGTGTGAGAGGTGCAAGTATGAGTGTTGTGTGTTAGTCGGTGGGCAGAACGATGAAGGGGGTGCAGCATCAGCCAAACATATCACCCTTACAGCTCGTATAATAGTAATAATAGACTAATACCAACTGTTAATAAGATAAATGAAAATTACAACCGACAGCAGCCCCTCATGTCCTTTTGCTTGCGTAACTGACAAGGAAAGTACCCAGAAAGAATGTTGTGAGGCTTACCACCAAGTCTGAAGGAAGGAGGGGGACACAGGAGGGACTAGGTGATAAGGAAGTGAAATACAAGAGAAGTAACAAACATCAAGACTTAACTCAGGGTACTCGAGCAAGGGAAGGGAAACTTAAGCCTGCAGTCCACCGGGTTCACCTTTCAGATGAGCAATTACCTTCCCTCACTGATGATATACCAGCGCACCCAAGAATTCCACTGTGCCTTTTAACCCGCTCAGTCCAAGGTAATAAAATGTAATGGATTTCAGGCTAGAGGGGTTAACAATAAATACACATTGATATATAGTGCATAATACCATCAAGGATGAATTAACAAAAATATAAATCATATCTCGGTGACGGCGACTCCTCGTGCCTTTTATAGTCATTCCTAATTGTGTGCTACTTCTTCTCTCCCTCGCCTTTCCTTCCCTTCTCCCCCACCCCTTAACTCCTCTCCCCTCCCTTTGCTTTCCCTCTGTTTCTTCCTCCTCTCCTCCCCACCTTCTCCCCATCCCTCCCCTCCCCGCCGTGTCCTGGGGTCGCTCGTCGCCCCACCGCCACACTACCGGGGTCTGGCCGCCCATTTTTCATGCCTTGATCCCCTGTGATAAAAACAAAATCGCGTCTGAATGCGCCGAGACGGTCTTTTCAATTTAGATTTGGCGGCAGTGTCTTTGTCATGGCGCCCGCTGGCCTCACTTTGTTTACTGTGATGTTTCTCCTCCCACCCTCCCACCACGTCGCTTACATCACAGCTCATCTCCTTTTCCATAAACTTGATTTAGCTTTTATGCATCATTCTTATAAAGGAATATAATGAATGAGTGTGAATATCAAAAACTGGAGCGATAGACTAAATATAAAAGCTAATGATTTCACAAAAAAAGAGGCAACTATCTGCAGCTTTGTAATTAATTGCGTGTGTCTTTATGTTTGCTCAAAATTATATTACTTCGGCGTCTCATATTAATTTACTATACGATAAAAACAATCATTTATACCAGTGTCATTAATCATAGATCTATTAGAGCTGCTTCACACCGCAATTATATGTTCGCTAAAAACAAATTTGTGCTGAAATCTCTACTCGTTCCTGTTGCATTCTCATCCTGTCCTTATTATTCCTGCAGTACCACACATTCCGCCTTCCATCCCTACACATCGTCATCCTCCACCTACAGTACATGGTGCCATTCCCAACACAATCACCTACCCGCACACCCACAGCATCACCGCCCCCCCACACACACACTGTCACCTCCCAAACATACACACACTCCCACCTGCACATTTCCTACCTCATACACAAGCACCGTCTTCCCCAAACACATTGCCACCCCTACAAGCTGCCGTCCTATCAACACCCTGCCACCCCATCCACACGCTGTCACCCTACCCACATCCTGTCACCCCACCCACACACCGTTACCCTTACCTACACACCGTCACCCTCACTCAGTCACTATGACCAACACATTCACTGTCGTCCCACCCACATACTGCCATCCCCACCCACAAGCTGTCACCTCCACACACTGTCACCCCCACACACATTGCCACCTGACCTGTTCTACGTCCCACTCCAATCCCCACAACTCTTCGCACCCTCCTGCAGCCCTCACCCCTCTCTCCCACCCCAGATTCACCCCTCCCTGTACTCACCCCCCAACCCATCCAACATTATCCCCACAATAAACCCCCAGCCCCCAGACCTCACCCCTACCTCACTGTTTCTCAATGTTCTAGTGTCTCTCCAGCCCTAAGCCTTCTCCCCAAATGTTATTACTCCCCGCAGCCTCTCTCAACCCAAAGTCCTTACTCCCCTCCAGTCCTAAAGCCTTCATCTCAGCCCAAATTACCCCCCCTACCTCTGTCCAGCCAAAAGCCTTCACCCCAAACCCTAATACTCCCCGCAGCCCCTCTTAGCCCAAAGCCCACCGCCATTGTCCCAGCCCTCAGCCTTGCCTCAGTGTATCCCATAACAAACCCCCACCTCCCTGTTCAGCCCTAAGCAAACCCCACCACCTGGCTTGCCCTACACTAATGACTCCCAGAGGCGCCTTCACCTGCCCCTGCCCCTCCCTTCACTCCAGCCCCTTTTGTCTTTGGTGTGGGGTCCTGTGAGCCGCTAACTCTCACCCTTCCTCCCCTTCCCCTTTACCCATCCTCACCCTATTCACCCTTATCCTCAACCTTCTTTACCCACACTAGCTTTTGATCTCATAAACTGCCATCTATCCATTCGTCGATCCAACCATCCATCATCCTAACTCTTTTTACCACCAGTCTATCGTGCGGGAGGATTACATAAACAAGAAAGGAAAGTATACATGTTGAAGCCCTATCAAGCTGAAGATTGCCCTACTCAACCCCACTTATAAGCGACCAAAGAATCCACGCAAAATTATGCTTCAAAAATTCTGTATGATAGAGCCAATCCTTGATATTACCGCCACGGCCTGAGTCAGTGTCAAAGATCTAACGCCAACTTTAAAACATATTAGTTATTTCCTTGAGTCATCTTCCAAGAAATCAATCATCATGAGTGCTGTGAACTTTCCTCGTTGGCCATCTTGCAATATATTCTTTAGAAATAATTATCTGTTAAGCATCATTAATATTAAATACCCATAGGCAATAGCTGATTAGACACGGCTTGTAAGAGATAGTTATAACAGTTTGTGACGTGCGCATGCTTGTTCTGCCATCTGATGATACTGCCTTCTCTTCTCATCTCCTAGTTCCTTTCTTAACTGTGATCATTCTTCATTGATTTAGGTATATAGGTGTCATTGTCTACCTGATCCTTATTTCCCTCCCTCTGTCACAGTATCAATGCCATTTTTTCGTCATCATGTTGGATAATTTATGATCGCATTTTTCGTTGCTCCTCCCTACACTCTCATTCACAACTTCCACCACCACCACTATCACTGCTATCCTCATCGCCACTACTGCTATCCACCATCACCACCACTGCTATCCACCACCACCACCACAACCTTCACCAGTGCCTTCATGACACCCACGGAAATCATTCTCACCACCAATATGTCATTCACCACACCACCATCACAACCACCATCATTACCACCACTCTCACCACCAATATGTCATTCACCACACCACCATCACAACCACCATCATTACCACCACTCTCACCACCAATATGTCATTCACCACACCACCATCACAACAACCATCATTACCACCACTCTCACCACCAATATGTCATTCACCACACCACCATCACAACAACCATCATTACCACCACTCTCACCACCAATATGTCATTCACCACACCACCATCACAACAACCATCATTACCACCACTCTCACCACCAATATGTCATTCACCACACCACCATCACAACAACCATCATTACCACCACTCTCACCACCAATATGTCATTCACCACACCACCATCACAACAACCATCATTACCACCACTCTCACCACCAATATGTCATTCACCACACCACCATCACAACAACCATCATTACCACCACTCTCACCACCAATATGTCATTCACCACACCACCATCACAACAACCATCATTACCACCACTCTCACCACCAATATGTCATTCACCACACCACCATCACAACAACCATCATTACCACCACTCTCACCACCAATATGTCATTCACCACACCACCATCACAACAACCATCATTACCACCACTCTCACCACCAATATGTCATTCACCACACCACCATCACAACAACCATCATTACCACCACAACCACCATCTTCGCCATCATTACTTCATCACCAACTTTACAATCACAGCCACCGCCATAACCCTCTAGTCACCACCACCAAAACCACCACAATTTCCCCCAACACCACCACACCATCACAATAATCCTCCTTACTATCACCACCACAACAACAACAACATCACCACCGTAGAAGCATTCCCCATGCCAGTCTCAGAAGCCATAAAGCACCATCACAACCAGCACCGGCACCTTCAGCACTCCTAAAACCTTCACCACCTCAGCCAGCAATACCTTAACTATCAAAAGCTACACCACACCACCAGTACACCACCACACCCCCATCACACTCCACCACACAACCACATCCACCACTACAACCCTCGTCCACCTCCAGCACCATCATCACTTTCACCACCACACATCAGCACCACAGCAGCACCTAGGAGCCGCCGCCAAGCCAATATCAGAGGCCATAAGGCATCGCCACAAACCTCCTTTTGTGACCGCCCAACGATCCCACTTCGCCTCCACAAAAACATTATCACACCCTCCGTTTTTCCTTTCATTTCCTCTCTGCCGGGCCGGGCCGATACCATCACATTATAATGGGAAAAAGAGGCGGAAAGAGCAAGAGGAAGAAGAAAATGGAGGACGCCTTCCAGGAAATGTGGTCAGAATTTATCAGCGGGGAAATTACTCCCTGATCCGCGTTTGTTTTTTGGCCTCCCTCCTCTTTTTCGTCTCACTTTTTTTGTGTGTGTAATTTTCCTTGGGGTGTACTTTCGTCTTCTTTTTCCTTCCCTTTTTTCTCTTCTTTTTCGGTGTACTTTTTGGAATAATTTTGTTCATCTCGATTTTTTTTTGTAATTTTATTCTTCGTTGTCTCATTGTCTCCTGTTTTCTTTTTCTTTTCTTCTTTCTTATTCGATGTGCGTTTTTTTGTGATTCTCTTTTGTCTTCTTTTCATATTTCCTTTTTTTTCTGGATTCTTCTTTCGTCTGTCTTTTTATTCCTTATTCTTTTGTTTCGTTTCCGATTTATAAAGATTCTTCAGCTCTTCTCTTTTAATGTCAAATTCTGGATGTGTTTCCCTTGCTTCATTTTTTTTCAGCCTTTCTCTTCTATTTTCTTTCCATGTTATTTGGGATGATTTTTCCTCTTCTATTTTTTATTCATATTTATTTAGATTATTAAATTTCCTTCCTATTTAAATCAGTGTTTCCTCGTCTGCCTTTTTTTTTTTTTTTACGTATTACTAGGAGTGTTATTTATTTCTTTTTTTTGGGGGGTAGGGAGTCGAGGATACATCTTGGTGTTGATTCTTGTGTGTGTGTGTGTGTGTGTGTGTGTGTGTGTGTGTGTGTGTGTGTGTGTATTTTTAATCCTTGACTTGCTTTGTGTGTGTGTGTGTGTGTGTGTGTGTGTGTGTGTGTGTGTGTGTGTGTGTGTGTGTGTGTGTGTGTGTGTGTGTGTGTGTGTGTGTGTGTGTGTGTGTGTGTGTGTGTGTGTGTGCCTGTATATATGCCAAAATATGTGCGTGTAAGTTTGTGTATAAATCATGTACGTGTATGTATGCAGTGTGTGTGTGTGTGTGTGTGTGTGTGTGTGTGTGTGTGTGTGTGTGTGTGCCTCGGCCTGTACCTCATCCCGCTTTATCTGCTGGGTTGAGGGTCGTTGCATGCTATATTTTTCGCTTTATTCTCAGCCGCTGCTCCTGTGTCCCATAACTCTCCGCCTGGATATTATTCCCTCTCTCCCTGGTTCTGCCTTTTGTTGTCCTTGTTGCTGCTGCTGTTGTGATCCCCGGGTTGCGTGTGGGTAATGTTTTTCTCGTCTTCGTCTGTGCTTCCGCTTCTATATTTATTTTGAGTCTACATTGGAAGCCTGGGTCAAGAAAGCTAATAGTCTTTTTTTGAACAATGGCGTCTAATGTCTTGTCTGGGTTCCGTGTTGAAATTTATAGGTGAATAATAAGTATACCCCAAGCAGGTGGTGACCCAAAGGTGACTGCAGTGGATGCGGTTGTATTGCTAATGTGTCTTTGTTGTCTTTGTTGTTGCTGTCACCTGTTGTTGTTTTGATGTGCAGGGGAGTACTGAGGGAAGAGGGATATACAACCCTGAAAATCGATAGGCTACTTCTTTACCGTGGATATGATCTGTGTGGAAAATTGCACAACCAAAGATGGCCCAGCGACAGAGATGCTGTATTCATAATCTGTGATGCATGGGAGAGAGAGAGGGATGGGACCCACAACCATGAAAATAAATAAACTGGGTCTTTCCCTTAGACTTACTGTGTCTGGAAGTAGCACATGCAAAGGTGGCTCAGTTACTAATATGCCGGTACAGCATCCACGAATTGGGAATCCACAGCAGCGAAACTAGGGGAGTCGAACGCAGAACTCCAGTATAACTATAGTGTCCCTCCGCTCCCATCGCTAACCAAAGGATACAACTGTTTACCATTTAGCTGACGTATTGCATTTTTAGATCTCATTCTCGCTATCTCTAGGCCATTTTATTCACCTTGGAAGATCCTTTTCGAACTGAACGGGTCAGAAATAGACTTCATCAACACCTGCACTAGTAGCTGAAGAAAATCGTCTGACGGTAGCAAGATTTACAATACGCCCTTGGACTGATGGGATTAATCTTACCGTGTCATCTATGCGTGTTGTGAGAAGAGAACGTTAAACTTTATACAAGATTTGCTTTATTTAGGTGTTGAAATATTGTGAATTACTTGCATCGCCCATTTTGCGAGGAATATATGCTGAAATTTTACGATCATTCTCTCCATTACCCTCAGAATGACAAAGCTCACAAGACTAAATACATACTGAGTTATTCCACACATATTACCCTCAGTCAACAGCCCTAAGTTCCCCTTTTGTCAGTATGTTCACCACCACTTCCATACCACAGTCTCCAGTACACACACACACACACACACACACACACACACACACACACACACACACACACACACACACACACACACACAACCACCATCATCAACACCACAACTAGTACACACCCACACACCTCCAGTACACACACACACACACACACACACACACACACACACCAGTACTCCCCAAGAACGAGGGAGTCTGTCCCCACTATCGATCATGCGGGTGTGACTCGGAGCTCCTGTGTTGTGCTGTGTTGCATGTGTGTGTGTGTGTGTGTGTGTGTGTGTGTGTGTGTGTGTGTGTGTGTGTGTGTGTGTGTGTGTGTGTGTGTGTGTGTGTGTGTGTGTGTGCTTACCTTAGAGTACCGTGTTTTGTACGTTGTAATGCACTGTACTGCGTTGTGTTATGTGCTTTACTTTTTTGTGCTGCGTTGTGTTGGCTTGGGTTGTATTGTGTTATACTGTTATGTATGTCGTGTTGCCGTGTTCTGTTGTGTTGCTTTGTTTTATGTTACGTGGTGTACTGTGATCTCGTGTGTGTGTGTGTGTGTGTGTGTGTGTGTGTGTGTTTTATCTTGGGCTTTGTTGTACTGCGATGCCTTGTGTTACACTCTGTTGTACTATTTCGTTGTGCAGTCTTCTGTTTTATGCTAGATATGTGTATACGTAACTTTGTGATGCCAAGTTACTTCCTGTATTAAAGATAAGGAGTTAGTCTTGCAAAATGATGGAGGAACAGAGTCTGAGGGGCAGTAAAAACAACAGTATTTCTTTTTTGCCCCTGTCATAAGGAATAGACATGTGCGAGTGCTACTGTGGCTTCTACAATGGACCCTACGAGTAACTGGTGGAAATATGAAGGAAGGAAACATTATTATATGAAAGGATGGAACTTGAGTAACTGTACAGCTGAATCATGGGTTAAAAGAGAATAAGTGGGGTGAAAGAACCATACCCTGGGGAACACCACTCTCGATGAATTAAAAGAACAGTCGCCATCTACAGTTAGAAACGAAAATTGAGAAGAAGGCACATAGAAAAATAGATTCAGTGAAAGGCCAGTCTGGACATTAAAATTCTGTGCCATAATAGATTTTGGACCTTTGATATGTCAGGTACAGTTGCAAAGGTTTCACTGAAGTCACGAAAGAAAGATGACCAAAACTCTCAGTGAACTGCAAGAAAATAACTAATGAAAAAAAACCTGATGGAACTCATATTGATCAGAAAGAGGGTACATAAAATAAAAATCCTGGAACATCTTTCTGTTTAAGGGAGGTTCATAGGCAGTGGAAGAACAAGGCATTGAAGTAACTCTGTGAGGTTTGAAAACGATAATCATTTCTTTTTTAGACAGGCTGAAAGAGAGCAAAGGTTTAGGTCTCACCTCTCTCTCTCTCTCTCTCTCTCTCTCTCTCTCTCTCTCTCTGCTTAAGTGTCCCGGATATATGTGATCTGTCAGGTTGGTGATGACACAAATATGGAGCCACAGCCAACCAGGATAATAGCACCACATCCCTCACTCAGACAAAAACAGCACACACACACACACACACACACACACGAGCACACACACACACACACACACACACACACAGACATACATCTTCCCTCTCACACACACACACACACACACACACACACACACACACACACACACACACACACACACACACACACACACACACGCACACGCACCCTCCCTTGTGTCAACCTCGTCACCTTCTCTCTTTCTCCCAGGATTCTTTTTCGCCCACTCCCCTTCCCTACCCCCCATTCACTCTCTCTCTCTCTCTCTCTCTCTCTCTCTCTCTCTCTCTCTCTCTCTCTCTCTCTCCAACCCCACTTCTCGCTTCCTCCCTCCTGCCCCTCCCTCCTTTCCTCCCCTCCTTCTCTCCTCCTCCTCACCCTCTCCTCTCACCCCAGCTTTCCTCCCTCCTTCCCTCCCCTCTCCCTCCAGCCTGCCTCCCCTATCCTCCCTACTCTTCCCTCCATCTCTGCTCCCTCCCCTCCTCCCTTCCTTCCTACTGCCTTCCACAGTTTTTCTCCCCTCCTCTCCCCTCCTCCTTCCTTCCTCCCTCCTGCCTCCCAGTCATCTCCCTCCTTTCCTCCTCCCTCCCTCCCTCCCTTCACCCAGTCTCCCCCTCCCCTCCCCACCCTTTCCCTCTTCCTCTCCATCCCTCCCCTCCTCCTCCTCCTCCTCCCCACCCTTCCTCTCTCCTTACCCTTCCCTCTTCCTCCTTGTCTCTCCCTCGCCTTCACATCCACCCTCTCCCCCAACCCCCCTCCCCCCTCTCCCTCCAGCCAGCCTCCTCTCTCCTTTCCATCCCTCACTTCTACCTCCCTTCTTCCTTTCATCCCTCTTTCCTTCCCTCCTCCCTCCTTCCTTCCCTCCTTCCCTCCCTCCCTCTCTCCCTTCCCTCCCTCCTTGCTACTCCAATTTTCTCTTCACTTCCCTCTCCTTCACTTTTTTTTCCTCTGTCGTTTCCTCTCGTTGTTCAGTCCTCCTCCCCCATCCTCCTCACTCTCTCTCTTCCCTTTCCTCCCTCCCTCCATGTCTCTCTCCACTCCTTTGTCCCTCCCTCCATCCTTCTCCCTCACTCCTGTCTCCATTCCCTCCCTCCCTCTCTCACTTTCTCCTGTTCATTCCTCTCTCCCTCCTTTTCTCTCTATCTCTATATCAACTCGTTTCTCTTCACTCCCCCCCCCCACTCTTCTCCTCCTCATTCCCCTCACCGCCTCACTCCTCCCCCTCCCCCACCCTCTCCCCCTTTTACACTTCCCCTCCCCCTTCCCTCACTCTCTTCCCCCTCTCATCCATTCCCCCCCTCATCTTCCCCTTTCCCCTCCCTGTCTGTCTGTCTGTCTGTCTCTCTCTCTCTCTCTCTCTCTCTCTCTCTCTCTCTCTCTCTCTCTCTCTCTCTCTCTCTCTCTCTCTCTCTCTCTCTCTCTCTCTCTCTCTCTCTCTCTCTCTCTCTCTCTCTCTCTCTCCCCGCCACTTATCGGTACACACACTCTCTACCTCGTCTATTTCCTCCTCTGCCCCTCTCCCCTCGCCCTGCGCATCCCTCTATCTCTTTGTGCCTCTTTCCCTCTCACTCTCTCTCTCTTTCTCTCCCTTTCCTCGCATCTCCAGCCACTTCCCCTTCCCCTTCCCCTTCCTCCTCCCCTCCTGGCATTCACCCCTCTCCTCCAGTCCCCTCATTTCCCTCATTTACTCCTCATTTTGCTCACTTTCCGTCCATTTTCTGTGTGATTGCCCGCCCTGATGCCGTTCTCTCACCCTCAGCAATACAAAATGATTGACCTACAACCATTATTTCATGCTAAATTTCACTGCAATATCGCCCTCTTGTCGCAACCCACACGCCCCGCCAGTCCTACATTCTCGCCTCTCTCTCATCCCAGCCCAGGGTCGAAAACCGTGGCTCTCTGGATCGAGGTTTGCGCCCCCGTTGCTCCTCAAATCCATCACGAATCCATCCTTTGGCAGCGGCCGCATGATTTCAAAACCGAATTAGGGTGGCAAAGCTGGCAGGTTTCTATCACAACGCATTTGCCGCCCAATTTGAGTGTTATCAGCGGCGGTGGCCTCCTGCAGATGTCGGGGGGCCACCACGCACCGCCACAGGTCACACCCAAACACTCATTAAGGGCTTCATTAAGATTACACGCTACGCGGCCTCGTCATTAACCACAAGCGCTAGTTTTTCCTGATGCTGGTACGGGTAATGGCAAGCGTTCGTCTACCGTTTCACCGCCTTCATTTCACACTTAAGGGAGCGTCCGTCATTTTCCTGGCGAGATTTTCAAAGTGAATCACATATGGACAGAGAATAATATCAAGCCTCTCGCAGCTTAACTATATTATCTGTCAGAGGAAGGTGAGAGGATGAGGTGAAATATAAGGAGAAATTTTGACAACGCCTGCTTATTAGTCCCCTTATTATTTTGTTGATTCTAGCGTTGTTGTGTTTTTTTTCCCTCTCCCATGTTTTACAGTTATGAGCAAAAGTACGACAATCCCCTACCCTCATAGTGTCCTTTGTATCTCTCATCCCTTCCCAAAAGACAGAGTATCCTTCCTCCTCATCCCTTGTGTGGTTTCATGTTGCTATTACATAAAAAAAAATAGTTTATGTGATATCTTCAATTGCAGTCCGAACAGTGACTTAATAACTGGAGTGAATGTCTTAACAGCGTCCTTTGTTGGTGGTATAATGGTAGAACAGAGTAAAACATACACACACACACACTGGTCCCTTCCTGTTGATTTATTCTTTTCTTACTTTGCCTTGCCCATAATGAAAAAGCTATCGAATAATTAAGTAAGGCATTTCTTTACCAGTGTACTTTAGCTATGTTCTTTATCCATAACCTCTCCCTGTTACAGAAAATCAAAATTGCTCCCCGTCCGTATTTTGTCGCCTCTGTCGTTCCTTCTCTTAAGTTTTACGGTGATAAATGATGTCAAGCATTTGTTTACCAGCGTATTGTGGTGTGTTTTGATAATGATAGTCTTTACGTGTTATAATAAAGCAATTTCATGAGTAACTTTCTCTAGTCATAATAGCATGTAACTGTTATTGTCCTCTGTATCATTATCTTTTTCCTTCTTGGTGCTTTTCTCATTTTATTTTTCTTTGCAGCATGATGTTCTCCTCTGTCATTTCTCCTTTCCAGCTCTCAAGGGTTCTTCCATGTCATTTTCTTTTTGCAATATCATTTTATCCTCTAATACTCCGATCTTCTTCTTTTTTTTCCAGATAAGTAGTCTCCTCTATCATTTCCTTTTACCCTAAGAGGTTCTTCCACATCATTTTTTCTTTACATCATAATATTCTCCTCTCCCCTGTACTCCTCGCACCCTCCTCTTTACACCCCACGTCCTCTTCCCTCGCACCTACTACTACACCCTCCTGGCTTCTCCCCCTTTCACCCCCTTCTCCCTCCAAACCTCGACCCTTCGCCAGCTCCCATGTCCTCGAGTCGCCCTCCCTTCGGCCCTCTCCCCGGCCCCTCCACCCAACAATGGAACAAAACGAGAGAATGGGCGGAGGATCACGGCACAATATTCGTCAAAATGTCACAATAAGGAACCATTCAGCCTCCACAAAGCCGCCCGCTGGCCGATCAAAATTCTGCCCGTGTTTCGTTCTATTTGAATAATTTTCGAGTGATTGGCCCATTGTAAGCCTGGATGCCGCACATTGTCGACACTGGTGACAAAACCTGTGTGTGTATGTGTGTGTGTGTGTGTGTGTGTGTGTGTGTGTGCCTGCCTGCCTGCATTTTCACCTCTGCCTGCATGTCTGGTCTCCGTGTCTGTTTGTGTTACAGTGTTTGATCTCTCTGTCTCTTTGTCCTGCAGTCTTTGGTCTCCGTGTCTGTTTGTGTTGCAGTGTTTGATCTCTCTGTCTCTGTGTCCTGCAGTCTTTGGTCTCCGTGTCTGTTTGTGTTGCAGTCTCTGGTCCCCGCGTCAGTTTGTATTGCACTGTGTGGTCTCCGTGTCTTTTGTGTTACAGTGTCTGTTTGTGTTGCGGTGTCTGGCCTCCGTGTCTGTTTCTGTTGCAGTGTTTAGTCTCTGTGCCTGTTTGTGTTGCAGTGTGGAATATGTCTGATCTCTGTGTCTATTTGTGTCCCGGTGTCAAGTATGTCTCACCCCTGTGTCTGTGTCTGGGTGTGGAACTTGCCTGATTTCTGTGTCTGTTTGCTAAGCTGAATAAAATAATTTGGCGAGAGCAAGAATGAAGTGAAAAGCCATTAACGCACTGCAGGGGGTTGATGGATATTGTCTCTTGAATCACACCTCGAGTCTTTTAAGATGAATGACGTCGTACGGAGAGAGAAGACATATAAATAAAGGTGTCAGCCTACTTTCTCACGGCTGATCTTGCTCCAGTTCACCATCCTTCTTTCAGGGAATGAGGAAGTAACTGAGGGACGTTTGTATAACCAGGAAGTTGAGAGACTGTTTATATCGGTATGATGGCGTCACTCTCCATCACCAAAATAGACGTAAACAACAAGAGAGAGAGAGAGAGAGAGAGAGAGAGAGAGAATATTAAGCCCTCTGATCTTGTAACATCATATTTTATTCTTGTTACTTTTAGACATTTTCCTCAAGTTAGGAGAGACATCGAACTGAAGGATTAGATAAAACCTTCAATAACCTCTTCATTAATTTGAGAACCTTCCTAACGTAAATAAAATCCTCTAATGGTAGCCCAAGGGAAATATAAAATAGGATATTGTACTGAAGAGGTGTAAAATGCAAAATAAATCGCAATGGAAAACGTGCTTGAGACCTTGGAAGAGCACAGATGTAGTCAGAGGACCTAAGTTACCCATTTCAGTGACACCTACAATCCCCATCTCCTTCAGTTCCTAGTCCCTCCCTCTTTCCGTAAGCTCCCCTCCCCCTACTCCTCCCATTCTATTCCCTCCCCCTCTTCCCCCATCTTCTTCCCCTCCTTCCCCCTCCACCCCATCCTCTTCCCCTCCCCACTCCCCTCCTTCCCCCTTCACCCCGGATATAGCAGCAGTGTCCGGCCTCACCCACCATTTCCCAGGCTGCACACAAGCACATCCATAACACTGCCACCCCCACCGCACCGCCCACCCCGTCCACACGCCCCAACCAATATGCCCTCCTACTACAAATAAAAAACAAACCGTGATGGCTTTTTAAAGTGGAGGGTGGTAGTATGTCCCTTCATTTGCTAATAATTGTTCCGAAGAGAAAATACAGACTCTAGCACTCAGAAATAGCCAGTACAAAGCTTCCATTTTTCATACATTGCTTTCACCGGTATTTTTGTACTTGTTTTCATCACTGGAAGGGCCTCGCATGGTAAAGGAATTAGACACTGGAATGCACTCAGAGAACGCTTACCTCCCGCTAACACCAATTAACTTTTAAGATTTACGGTTGCAACTCCTCTTTTTCTCACCAGACGAATGCTTTTACGGTGTCACATAGTCAATTAATTCTACGATCAGCTCTGTTACTAAATCCCTTAGACAGCATACCTCCGCGGACGCCAGTGAACTTTAATATTTACTCCTGCATCCACATCCTGATCTACCTCAAAATCTAACCAGTCCTTCCTTGACCCCCTGATTACATATCCACCGAATTTGAGTGAAATCTGATAACAGCTTTTTGAGATGTCTGGTACACATACATACATATATACAGACAGAGAGACATGAGTGAATACATAGCCTCCTCCGTCTTCCTTGGCGGGGGTAACAAGCTCCATGAACCCCTTCACTGACCCCCTGTACTGACCCCCTCATGGTTGGGAGAACTCTCATTCTATCAAGTTCTTTTTGGCTCTTTGGACCCTACCTCATCCTGCCCTAAAATGGAAAAGGGTGTATGGATGATGATAATAATAATGATGATGATGATGATGATGATGATGATGATAATAATAATAATGATAATAATAATAATTATAATAATAATAATAATAATAATAATAATAATGATGATGATGATGATGATGACTGTCTAGGAGCAGCAAAAAATTAAAAATAATATACATGGTCGTCGTGGTGAGGTATTTGGAGGTCGTCACTGCTGGTCATTGGGTCGTGATGTAATTTCAAAGTTGAATTCCCAAGTTAATATCCTCGTCAACATTATCCAGGCGGCGGTGCACGGGATGGAGGTGGGACGTGTTGCCCACCTTAATGTAAACTCTCTCTCTCTCTCTCTCTCTCTCTCTCTCTCTCTCTCTCTCTCTCTCTCTCTCTCTCTCTCTCTCTCACACACACACAGACACACACACACACATACACGGAGTACCATATCATCTCTGAATAGGAAGCTCTCGGTACTGGATAAGGGACGCCTTCAGGTGGTGGCACTGATATAACCCGTCTGATCAACTTCCTGGTTATACAGATGTCCCTCAACCACCTCCCTACCCCCAGAAAAGATGGTGGACTGCAGGAATAGGACAGTTTCAGCCTGCAGTCCACTGAGTTCCCCTTTCAGACGATCCTGAGGCCGCAATAAGAAATAAGCTCTCGAAATTCTCATCCTTACGGTATATGTCCGGACCCTAATCTATGTTGCTTGTCTATCTATCTATCTATCTGTCCATCTATCTATCTACCTGTTTATCTGTCTATTTATCTATCTATCTATCTATCTATCTATCTATAATTCCAGACGCCTGAATCCAGTAAGGGGTGACCACAAACAGATCGCCTCCATGTCGCCCTGTCCTCTGCCTCCTCCGTGGTTTGGTGAGCTTTCGGAGGATAGATGAGCTCTGGCGAGGATGTTAACTTCGGTGTGGATAGATGAACTCTTGTAAGGAAAGGAAGTGTGATGAGCTCTGAGCTTTCGTGAGGTCTAGTGGACTCTGGTGAGGAAAGAAAGTAGTAGTAGTTGTAGCAGTAGTAGTAGCAGTAGTAGTCGTAGTAACAGTAGTAGTAGCAGTAGTAGTAGTAGTAATAGTAGTAGTAACAGTAGTAGTAGTAGCAGTAGTAGTAGTAGTAACCGCAATCTCAGGCTCATCTGAAAGTGAACCCAGTGGACTGCATACTTAAATTTCCCATCCTCCTCTTTTCGGGGGATAGGGAGGGACTTGTGGGACGTTTGCATAACCTGGCAGTTCAGTCGCCTAGTCATATCAGTGCCACCACATGAAGGCGCCCCAGTACCACGAATCACGAGGTGGTGCACAGAGGAGGAGGCTTTGGGTACCTTGGTCCTGCGAGGCTGTGATTTAATGAGTTGTTTTGCTCTTGTTAGCGGATGTTTTGCAGTTTATAAAAATGGGAATGGACAGCGTCTCAATAATACTTTTTTTCGGAATCAAGATACTGTAAATTTCAATATTACTTGGTCTGTTATTTCGCTTAAGTTTGTTATTGTTCTTCCGTCCTTGTTCTTAAAATCTTAGCGTGTTATATTTAGCTGGAAATTTAGCAGAAGGACTGGCAGCCACGAAGATGCTTAAGGTAAAATTTTCGATTGCTTTCTACAGACAGTTTTATTCGACTTAGACAGACTTTTTTAACTGAATGGGTTAGACTGAGCCTTCAGTAGCCCTCCACTCAGTCTCTCCCGTTTACAATTCTATCTTTCAAAGTTAATGGTTAGTGATGATCAGGACAAGTGAGATTTAGTGAATTTTGGTGAGTTTATGTGAGGTTTGGTGAGCGTGGGTGAAGTTAGGTGAGCTTCGGTGAGGGTAGGGGAGCTTGGGTGAGGGTAGGTGAGCTTGGGTGAGCGTAGAAAAGCTTGGGGTGAAAGTAGGTGAGCTTGGGTGAGGGTATGTGTGCTTGGGTGAGGGTAGGTGAGCTTGGGTGAGGGTAGGAAGCTTGGGTGAGGGTAGGTGTGCTTGGGGTGAGGGCAGGTGAACTTGGGTGAGGGTAGGTGACCAAAATAAACTAATCAGTACTTCTGGTGTCCTTGTGAAGCCATTTTTCTTTACACCTTCAAACCGGTGATCAAATCTGTAATCATGCATCGTTATCATCATCATCATTATCACCATCATCATCATCATCGTCATCTATGGTATCTGAAGAGGGAGGAAAGAGCAAGCAGGAACACCAAACACCTAACTTATTTCCTCCCACTTCATTCATAGAAGAACTTAGCTAATTTCACGATAAGCAAGTCTCCTAAGCATTTAAGTGTTATCGAGGATCATTCTGTTTTTTTCGCATTTTCCACTGTTAATATCCACCGCAGTTTGGTTATCAAATATTTTTCGTATTGTGAACTGTTTGGCGGCTGTTTGAGTGAAGATGAGAGTCAAGTTAATTTCCAATGCAGTTTAGGCTCAAGAAAGTTGCTGAGAAGGGCCTTAGTACAAAAAAATGTTCAATACCTTACTGATGATACAATACTCGACATGAAAATTGTCAAATTGGACGTCGAGTGAAATAAATCAGACGGTAGTACCTGTAAATTTTGTCATACATATTTTTTCTCTTGTTATTGAGATTCTTTAGTACCTGTCGATTCTTTCATACATTATCTTCTCTTGTTATTCAGATTCTTTCTCCATGTCAGTCATGAAAAACTGGACCAGGTTTAGCAGGAAAATTCACTGATGCTGTGTTATGGCAGGTCCTTGAAGGATTGATCTTAAACCCTCCAGTCTAGTGGCTTATCTTTTATTTTCGTCTTGCTGTCTCCAGGCGATTTTAATTAAGCTTCCAAGATCTATAATAGTGAAGGGGTTTATTAATGCCATCCCCTCCCTATTAAAAAGTCTTCTCTAAGCTGAACAAAATCGTCTGAAGGTGACAAGAAAGGCGTTAAAATATGAAGTTGGTGTTAATAAGATAGTGCACCTTAATTTCCTGTAAAAACTAGGCGATTTTTAACGATTTCATTCAGGTCTAGAATTGGGGGCGTTCACTAAGGGTAGATCCAACCCCTCCAGCTCAAAAAGTCTCTCCTCAGCTGAATAAAATCGTCTGTGGGCAGCTAAAACGTCACAAAGAAGGTAGGTGATCGCAGTGAAGGGGTAACATGGGGTCAGGTTCGTCCTCATGTAACTCCCCAGCACAAGCCACACAATATTCCCATGGTGACGAGCGCCTTCATTAATATACTTTACTTTTTCTTCTTTCCAAAGGATTAAAGTTGATGTGTGTGTGTGCTCACTATTTTCATATCTTGATTAAATCCGTAGCCCCTTTCTCCGCTTCTAAACATGCGTCTTCCAGAGTAAAGGAACGTCATCAACATCAAAAAACAGCCAAGGATGTAATTACATCCAGAAATTCTTCCCTAGCGACTTTGTAGGGAGGGCGAGGCGAGGACTATCACACGCGCACCCCAAATATTTTCCTTATTACCTTCCTCTCCAAAGTTACTGTGATAATAGTATCCTTCTGAGTAACTACTCGAAGCGTTGGTGTCCTTTTAAAAGTAGTCTGGCGCTTGAGGAATTGGAAGGAGGAGCGTGGCGGCCCGGAGTTCTCACAAGAGAGGTTTGGCTGCGTCCAGGCGATGACTCCTCAGGCGCAAAAATAGGGTTGCCAGACTCGGGAACTTTTAGATCCCCTATCATTAATTGGGTGAAGAGCCTCCCGTTGTGGAATTTGAAGCTTCAACAATTTTGTGAAAGTCAACAACACATCTACACCTTTTTCCTGCCAAAGCCATTTTTTTTTTCTTTAAGGAGAAAGTGGAGTTATTTCCCGTAGAGTTAATTCCCGCCACGTTACCTGCCCCGGAAAATGCCGAAGCTAACACCTCCTTACCTGCCTACCCAAGGCGTGGCTAATTAGGGTCTGTTGATCCCCCCCTTTATTAGGCAATTAAGGCTGCTTTTGTTTTAGCTAATGAGCGATTACCCTTTTCCCTTGGTGGCGTGATCACCGCCCAGCGACAGAGACAGGGAGAGACAGACAGAGACGGAGAGGGAGAGAAAGGACGTGCAGAGACAGGACTAAAGACTGGGTGAGAGAGGTTTTAAAAGAGAGAGAGAGAGAGAGAGAGAGAGAGAGAGAGAGAGATTCTAAACTGTATATCGGTAATTTCTAAATTCCAAGAAGAACTCTAATTCACTTCTAAAGATTATGTATAAGAAATTTAGCGATTTTGGAGATAGATTAGCATGATTATTATAGCTACGTTAGAGATTTTAGCATTTTTATCCCTAAAGATTGTGGCGATTTGGGGATTACTTTGAGAGATTTCAGATATTTTTCCAGTTTTTGAAGCCACTTTGTATATTTTAAATTTGGGAGTGCTGTAGACATCTCAGCATTTTTTCTAGCGATGGTAAAGACTTTGGCATTTTTCGTGATGATGTTCAGGGATTTTTCCGCATATTATTAACGATTTCAGCATTTGTCTTAGCGATTTCAAACATCTTGGTAACTTCTAGCGAATTTTTGGATTTTAGCATTTCATTTCGATCTGTTTTAATACGTTAACCATTTCATCTATTGTTTTTAGATATTTCAGCGTAATATTTCTCGCTAATTTAGACTTTTTTTTTTCATTTTTCAACAATATTTTAAGACCCTATAACGATTCCTTTAACTAGAGAGAGAGGTAAGCCATTTTGTGGTGATTCTGGAGATGTTAGCGTAATATTCTAACATTTATTAATATTCACTGGCTTTTTGTTTTGTTTTTAGCATTTTTTTCTAGCGATTTCCAGACTTCAGCAATCTTTCTACTAGCCTTAGCGATTTGTTTACATTTTCTGGCGATGGTAGAGATTGTGACATTCTTTTGCTAATTTAGAGTTTGCAAAGCTGGAGAGAACACTGCCCTAGAGTCAAGAAGCGTGTTTAACTCTTTTACTTCAGCAGATTCTCCTGTGCTGAATGAAATCGTCTGTGATCAGCCATATTGTAGTGTAAGCTTCGAAAATTGCAGTCTAACGATTATAGTACATGATTTTTTGACCCATTTTTTCTCGAGCAGGTTTTCTGAGCTTAAAAAATAGTGTGTAGATTGTCAGAAAAGAAACACAAGGACTCCAAGTGGCAATGAATGGGCTAAGTAGAGCCTGGTTGATTATCCTAAACCAGAGAGACTCGCTTCGTCGACTCCCAATACAAGCTTACTAATTCCCACAACCGTATCAAGCCAGCCGGACTGAAGACTATTGTGTGGGGAGAATGTGGTGGGTTTTAGTGTGGGGTTGAAGATGTGTAGTGTGGGGGTGAAGGTGTGTGGTGTGGGGTGGAGGAGTGTGGTGTGGTGTGGGGTGTAGGGGTGGTGGGATAATGACCATTGTGGCAGCAACTATGGTCCGAGAAGCAGCATGTTGACATACCAAACACCAAACACCGATATCCCCTCCCCTGCCACACACCCTTCCCTCCCCTGCCACACACCCTTCCCTCCCCTGCCACACACCCTTCCCTCCCCTGCCACACACCCTTCCCTCCCCTGCCACACACCCTTCCCTCCCCTGCCACACACCCTTCCCTCCCCTGCTTCCCCCCTACTCCAATATCTCTCCTCTCCCTCCCCTAAACCTGTCTCTCTCCTCTCCCCTACACCTGTGTCTCCCCTCTCTCCCCTACTCCTACATCTGTCCCCTCCCTCCCCTACCTCTTTTCCCTACTCCTCTGTGTTGTATTTACCCTCCCCCCCTCCCTCCCCTACTGTTCTATACTGAATCTACCTCCCTCCGTTCCCTCCCCTACTCCTGTGTCTCTCCCCTCCCTCCCCTACACCTTTGTCCCTCTTTTCTCCCCTACCCCCTACCCTTAGGTCCCTCCCTGCCCCCTCCCCGCTCCCTTTCCTCCTTCCTCTCCCCTCCCGCTGTAAAATATTCCTCCCCTGCAGAAGAAGTGGCGGTGCAGGGGTAGCGTATCCAGATGACCCCACGTTCGATTCCAGGACCGGTCAGACTCCTGGATGAAGTTTGTTTTCCCTTGTCCCTGTTCACCCAGATATAAAATTCAAGACCTAGAAATGTTATAGAATGTTGTGGCTCTTATTCGAGGGAAAAATTTAGCAAAAAAAAAAAATTATTGTCTTAGTCTGTTGTTTAGTGGACAGGTATGAATCCGATCGTTATTATTATCATTATTATTATTATTATTATTATTATTATTATTATTATTTTCTTCATCTTCGTCTTCTTCCATCTTTCTGCTTCTTCTTCTTCTTCTTCTTCTTCTTCTTCTTCTTCTTCTACTGCTGCTGCTTCTTCTTCTTCTTCTACTGCTGCTGCTTCATCTTCTTCTACTGCTGCTTCTTCTTCTTCTTCTTCTTCTTCTTCTTCTGCTTCTTCTTCTTCTACTTCTTCTTTTTCTTCTTCTTCTTCTTCTTCTTCTTCTTCTTCTTGTTTCCCTTATTCCCTCTCTTCCCTCTTAACTTTCTCTCCCCATCCTCTACCCTCGTTCTTCCCTGCCCCCACTCTCGTGCCTCACCCCTCCCCTCTCTCACCCCTCTCCTCCCCTCACTCCTCACCCCCACTCACCCTTTCCCCTCTCCTCACCACTTCCCCTCCCTTCACCCCCTCCCCTCCCTTCACCCCCTCCCCTCGCCCCTCTCCTCCCCTCACCCCCTCCCCTCACGCCCCAGATGGCTCAGAGAAAGGCCCTAGCGCGATAACACCAGAACAAACACGGGAGAACACAGAACAGGGGAGGTTATAAGAAGGCGAGGGGAGGAGGGAGAGGAGAGGGGAGGGGAGAAAAATAAATGGCGGGAGAATGGGTAAGGGGAGAGGAGAGGGGAGGGGAGGAGAGTGAAGGAAGAAGTTAAGGAATGAGAAGGATAATAAGGTGTGAGTGATGAAGAAGGAGTGAGGAGTGGAGGAGAAGGAGTGAGGGATAGAGAAGGAGTGAGAGATGGTGGAGTGAGGGATAGGGAGGGAGTGAGGGATGGAGAAGGGGTAAGGGATAGAGAAAGAGTGAGGGATGGAGGATAAAGAGTGAGGGAATGCAATGGAATGAGGAATGGAGGAGAGATGACGGTAGGAGAAGGGTAAGAGGGAATGAGGAACAGAGGGATGGGGAAGGGATGAGTGGATGAGGAGGAGTAGGAGTCTTCTTGCTCTTCTTTCCTTGTCTTTGTCTCATAAAATAGATACCAGAGTCGTAACCTGCTCTATCACAAACGGACTCGAAAGGACCAACAAGACTGGTGCTGTTTACTCCCTTTTGTCCTCCTTTGTACCCCTTTGTATGGAGTGAGGGGAGAAGGGGTGAGGAGGGAAGGGTGAGGAGGGAAGGGTGAGGAGAAAGGTGAGGGCAGATGGAGAAGTGAAGGAGGAGGAGGAGGGAGGGAAGGAGAGGGAATAAGGACAGAAGAGGTGAGGGAGGCAGAGTGAGAGGTAGTGTTTGTGAGGGTAGAAGGGGAAGGATAGGAGAGGAGTGAGGTATGAAGATGGGATGAGGGAAGGAGGGGCAGTAAGGGGAGAGGGAGAGTCGAGGGGAGGAGTGAGGTGAAGGTGTGAGAAAAGACGAGGGGTTGTGGGAAGGAGAGAGGGTTGAGAGGAAAGTAAGGAGAGGAGAGGAACGAAACTTTTGAGTATGTATGGGTTCGACATAGCCTTTATCAACGTCACTAAAAACAATCTCCCATGGGATGAATATATTTGTCTAAGAGTCTGAGAAATTAACTAAAACTCCACGACTTCGCTGCAAGGATTATCTCTCATCAGGACACGGTTTGTATTTCGTTCGGGTCAGCGTCAGAGTTATATTCAGCAGTAGAGAAACCATCGCATCCAAAGAATTCGATCTTGTACAGCGACAGACCCAAGCATCAGCTGTGTAAAATCATCTGACGATACCGGGAACCAAAACAAAACACAGAAACTAGTACCTGTCCTTAGTTTATGAAATTGAGACGGGTTCTAAGCAGTTTTTTATGTTCTTGCAAACTGACACACTTTTACCGTACGTATTTATTGGTTCATCTTTCCCCGTTTAACTTTCATGTGTTGGTTAAGCAGCTGTGGCGAAGAGTTTGACAGTAACTCGTTTGTTCTAATATGACGAAGATCTCTATTCAGTTTCAGCTCAGTTATGGCCAAGTGCACGCAGTCACGGAGGTCATTTCCACCTCATATATTTTGCTAATCGAAATCAAGTTGTGGAAATGGTCCTGTTCCGTAACCTGATGCATCCACTGTACTGTATACTTTAACTTGGCCCAAAATTGTCTCCTCTTCATACTGAACGCTGAGCTGTAAAATTCAAGAGAATAACATTGGATTACGATTACAGTCACGAGCTGTGTCTTATTCTGTCTCAAGGCTACGGGAAATAAGCTGCAAAAGGACGAAAATCTCCTCCAAGATACTGCTGATGCTCTGTAGTACCCAATTGAGTGTGTGGAGCCATCTTTTCGGCACGAGATTAAAATCAATGTCTTTTGTTCGAGTCTCTCACTACAATAGACATTAATGTTAAGTGGAGAGAAGCACTTACGAGTCAGGGCAACGTCCTCTCTACATAAGGGCAATATTTCATTTCTTTTGTTGTGTCTTTACATTATGCCCATGGAGTAAGCTTTATAACAATTAGAAGTTAGTATTTCTCAACCGCGTGACTCTCTCTCGGATGTGACTGATTCGTCGTAAAAATATAAATGATTGTGTAGTGATCTTGCTATTCCCTAACGATTACATTCAACTTAGGCTTCATTTACCCATTTCATACTTAGCGGGCTTTCATGAGCTAAATATAATCGCCTGGTAGTAGCGAGAGTAAATTACAATATATGCAATCGTAATAAGGGCCTAAGTTCTCATATCTCACTGCAGTCCGAAACGCAGAAGTGAAAATTTTAAGTCTTTTCCTCATTCCCCTCCTGCCTATTTTACCCACTTTCCCACATCTTTTTCTCAAGCTTTCTAGTATTCTTTTATGGCTCCAGCTTTCCCCAACACTTGCAGGTCCTTCGAGTCTTCAGACCTCCCTCCATAACTCCTTCATTTTTTTATCCCTTTCTATAATTGCACACTCACCAACACAGACCCCCTTACATCCCATCTCCAGTTCCTTCATATCATTCCCTCTGTTCCTTCCCCATTCCTCAATCCTTTTCTCTATATTCACACTCTCACGTGTACACAAAAAGACCTTCATAATCTCCATTTCCTTCGCGTCTCCAAAACTGCCTCTGTAACTCCTCCACACCATCATCCTTTTCTATATTTTCACACTCTCTCACACAGACAGCCTTTCATCTCCTTACATCCCTCACCCTCCCTGTCATGCCTTCTCCGTCCATCATTTTCTCATTCTCCCACATTACGCGCTCTCACTCTTTTACCTCACCCTTCTTCCACGCCTCACTTCATGCCACACTTAGCACATCACTTTTTCATAGTCCCACACACTCACTTAAAACGTTATTATTAGAAGGGGTTGTGCGAAGGAGTTAGCCCTTAAAGACTGACCGTATTTTAAGGAACACCTGTGACTGTCAGATGTGCTCAGCCTTCGCCTCCCATTACAGGGACTTGTCAATAACGATATGGAAAAATCAGACAAGTTCTTTCATTATTTTAGAAGGTATTGTAAGAAACTGTGACCTCCACCCTCTCAGTTTTATTAATATAACCCTTAATACTCCCTCAAACAAACCCTCTCGCATCACACTATAGCATTCCTCTGTCACGTCATATTCTCAGCTTTCAAACACTTTCATCATCCTACTTCAGTCCCTTTGTTACAGGATGTTCTGAATCGTTCAAAGGCAGCAAGAATTAAGGAGAAGAGCCATCATCGAAGGGAAGAAGCCAATATATTATTTTAATAAGTTTCAAAGTTCTTCTGAAGCAAAATTTATGAGTTTGGCAATCGAAAGGGTATAGAGAAAAGAGCCACCATATTGAAGGGGGCTCACAGTCTTCCACTTCGTCACCCTCTTTCACGTGGCACTTTTTTCACCACTTTTTCTCTCTCACATTTCTCGTCTTCCACACCTTCATATATTCCCATTTTATCGCCATACACTTCCACATCTACCTTCACACATCCTTACTGTTCCATTTCACGCCCTTCCACACAACCGCAGTTAATCACAATACCATTTTGACACACACACACACACACACACACATCCACACCTTTCACTAAATACCTTGTCTCACATTACCACTTGACACTCTTCCACAACACAAGACACTGAACTCACAGTAACAAAATTCCTTCTTACGCATCCACTTCAGCACTCTACAGTCTTCCACTCTTCCACTCCTCCACTTCAGCACTCCACACTCTTCCACTTCAGCACTCCACACTCTTCCACTTCAGCACTACACACTCTTCCACTCTTCCACTTCAGCACTCCACACTCCACCTCGCTCCCCGCCGCACCTCGGCCCCGGGTCCCGCCTCCCTCACTCACCAGCAAATAAAAGGAAATTGTATCCAGAACCGAAAATCAATATGCACATTGGGCGTGACTGATAGAGACACTCAGGCGCGCTGTGCTGGGGAAAAGACCAGGAGGAGGAAGAGGAGGAGCAGGAGGAGGAGGAGGAGGAGGAGGAGGAGAGGAGAGAAGAGATAAGAGATAAAGATACTCAGGCGCTCAGCAGAAGAGGAATACAAAGGAAAGCAAACAGCAACAGACCTTATGGTCCTTTCGAGGCTGCTTGTTACTCAGAAGACTATGACTACAAGATCTAATTCTACCTGCTGAAGAATAAGGATAGTAAAGCAAGAAAGCCTCCCTCCTCCAAACTCTCCAGTTAAAACTGGCAGGAAAAAGTGAGAAGGACCGCCAGCCTGGAAAAACTTAACTGGAAATTTCATAGGAAAGACTGAAAAGGAAAAGTTACAGTCTATAGTACTTTATCTATCTATCTATCTATCTATCTATATATATATATATATATATATATATATATATATATATATATATATATATATATATATATATATATATATAATATTTTATCTATAAGGAGGAGGAGGAGGAGAAGGAGAAGGAGCAGGAACAGGAGAGACGAGGAAAAGGAATATACTCACGCACTCGTCAGGAAGTGAAGGAGGAGGAGGAGTGAAAGAGGGAAAGAAAAAGGAGGAAGAGAAGGGAAAGAAGAACAGACAATAGAGGAAGCAGAGGGAGAGGGCAGGAGGAGGAGGAGGAAGAGGAAGAAAAAGAAGTGGAAGAGGAAGGGGAAGGAGAAGAGGAAGAGGAACGAGAAGAGAAACAAGAACCAAAGAAATGGAAAGAAGACAGACATTATAAATCAAGAAAAGAGTAATGGGACACAGATAATGATGCAAGACAGACACTGATATCATTGAGCCTTCGCCAGAAAACACAAGAGGGCTGAGTAA
This sequence comes from Coenobita brevimanus, assembly GCF_032717465.1. Taxonomy (NCBI): domain Eukaryota; kingdom Metazoa; phylum Arthropoda; class Malacostraca; order Decapoda; family Coenobitidae; genus Coenobita; species Coenobita brevimanus. The sequence goes on along the minus strand of NC_137018.1, from coordinate 8,755,068 downwards.
TATATAAACCATCCTGTATATGCTGCATGGGACGCGGACCAACACCTTTTCTTAAGCGATTTATTTTGTTTATTACATTTCACTGTTCTATTCTGCGTTGCATAAATCCTTCCAATAGCCCCATACTCTGCATAAATTATGTAATATTAACCAGCCATATCCAAAAATAAATCACTGAGGAAAAGGTGTTAGGGAGCTTCGTTAACCGATGAGATTTCACCCGACCATGAGAGGGTTAAAGGGGAGGGTATGAACCCTCTGAGACTCTTTACTCCTTCTCAGCTTAATAAAATTGTCTGTAGGAACCTAGAAGATATTAAAGATGACGCGACCGAGAGAGAGAGAGAGAGAGAGAGAGAGAGGGAGAGGATAAATAAATTCTTTCTTTAAGTCATGTGGTTCTCTTGTCCATCTTTTCACGAGGCGATTTAAGGTAACAGTGAAGATTAATGCTGTAATTCCTGGCGCTTTGTACTCTGTCGTGTAATGCTGGTGATGCTGTAATTCCTGGAGCTTTGTACTCTTATGTAATGTTTGTAATGCTGTACTTCTTGGGGCACTTTGTATTTTGGTGTTATGTAATGATGTTTGTAATGAAACTAAGACAACATGGGTGAAAAAAGGACCTTCTTACACTGGGTACGGGAACTTGCTTTCTTCGTCAACATACTCTTCATACTCTTGAATTCTTCCTTTCTACAGTCCACACACACACACACACACACACACACACACACACACACACACACACACACACACACACACAGGGATACCATCTGTAAGAAATTTTAATAAGAGAAAATGTTCACGAAAAAACGGAAAGGTAGATAATACATAGACTGATTGATACACTATAGATGGATAGATAGATAGATAGACAGATTGAGGGATGTATGGATTGATGGTTGGGTGAACAGATAAACAGACAGATAAATAGATAGACAGATAAACTATGCACTGATGGTTTAGGTGATCAGGCGTAAAAACACTCCAGTCGAAGTGACGGTACTGCCATGGTCCAAACTCAAATAAAAAACTGGAGATGTTATATGATGTACTTCCACTAAAATACGTAGGCTGTGGCACTTTAAGATAAATCACTTTGCGTTTTGGTAGCCAGAATACAACATCCAAGCGACCTGTGTTACAAAAAGACGTAAATATACCTCAATGTGTTAAACTAGTCTCGAGTCCCTTATTCAGGCACATTTGGGACTGCATGGTACTTTTCTTTCGTGTATTTTTAACGAATTCACAGCCTCAGAGAATGGTGGCGTGGAAAAAGTCAGTCCCTGGCGTGGGTTTACATCAATCTACTTCCTGAGAACACTGAGGAGAAAGTGTGAAGGAATGTTTGTTTCATCAGGGCCATCCCAGACGTTCCAAGTGCTCTCTCTCTCTCTCTCTCTCTCTCTCTCTCTCTCTCTCTCTCTCTCTCTCTCTCTCTCTCTCTCTCTTATGAATGAACAGACTGACATTATTTTACACGTTCACCCCGCGGACGGCACTTTGTTTTTATTCTGCCTATTACCAAATAATTTTTCTTCAGCTTGCGAGTACCTTGGCTGTCCTGGTAGTAGTAGTAATAGTAGTAGTAGTAGTAGTAGTAGTGGTAGTAGTAGTAGTAGTAGTAGTAGTAGTAGTAGCAGTAGTAGTAGAAGAAGTACTTGATGTGTTGTTGTTGTTTTTTTTGTTCCATGCTCATCTGAACGCTGAGTTCAGTAAGTTGCGGGCTGAAGCTGCCCTTCTGTAGTCTGCTATCTTCTCCTGAATGGATAGGGAGATAAAGGACATTTGTATAACCGGACAGTGGAGCCGCTCAGTTATGTCGGTGCTACCACATGAAGGCGTCCCAATAAACAGGGTACAGTTTCAGAATCAATACACAAAATAAGTAAACCCATATAATCTAGCGCTCGGCTTCTTTGGTATATGAAACTAGGATATATAAAGGAAAAATTGCCGGCAGGAAAAGGTCTCTGAGTCTCCTGATAAGAAGACGTGGCAGTGCTGGCTCGTGTCCCCTCATTTTGGCGGGAAAAAGGGGAAATCGGAGGACGTGCGAGGCTGACCCGAGGCGGCGACACATCACTATTTGCATATATTTCACCAGGGCCGCCAACGCCACCCACGCCACCCTCACGCATCCACACCTCCCTTCATCAGGTACCAGTGAGGCTATGGGTGTGTTTCCACGCCCACAGAACCCCACAGGACCGTCTAAACACTCCAAAACCAAGCACAGTTTACTCCCACCCTCCTGACACCTCGAGGACCTCCTACATCTTCTACTCGCGCCGGACAACTTGGCAACTCTGTTTTTTTCTTTATCCAAGAATACGTCCTTGATTCTGGACGGCAGAGACGACCTGAGGGAATTTTAACGCCGCTGGTCGACCCTCCTGCTCCGGGAGGTGTTAAAGGAAGATTGAATGGTCTTTTTTTGTGTCTGTGTGCCAGTGTTATTGGACGGGATGGCCGGGACCTTCACCATTTCGGCTCTCATTGTTATTCACTTTTGATTTCTATAGATTTCTTTTTCTCTTTTTTCTTGATTTTTATAGGCATGTATTTAAAATGTCATGTATTCTCCATTTATCTGTGAATAGCTTTTTTTATAGGTATTGTTTCATAATTCACAATCACCTCATTAACCTCGAAACGTAATCAAAATTCACGTCAAATTAGAACTACAGGTCAGAGCAGTAGACAGCAGTGTGAAATCTGTTACACCAAACAAAACGCCACGCAAGAGCAAAAAATCAGTGTCAGTAAACAGATTTCGTATACAAAAACCAATTTATCCTGATACCTAATATCCCTTAAAATTAATTGTAAGTTTCTAGTCGCCACAAATAACTATGCTGCCTGCTACAGGGTGATCACTACAACACTGCCTTGACCCCGTGCTGTACTGAAGCCCTACCATTCCATCTCCTTGTGCAGTAAGAGCTTGAGTAATTAAATGGACATGTTTCCTGTCTACATCACCGACTTATTTGAACTTAAGCAACGGCACCTGTCCAGTACTATAGTAGATAAGGACCATACACGTGGTGACGCTGTGTAACCTGGGTAGAGTGAAGCAGCTGCGGCGTCCACCAGGGAGCAAGATCTCATATTTCCCTGCACTTCTCCTTAGGAAGGACCCTGGTCCGACCTTGGCAAGATGTTGTCTACCACTGTGGGGTCCCGTTCTCTTCGCAGTGTATGTACTGTCCTGTACCTGTTGGACAACCTCACAGAAGCAGTTGTTTACTTGCGATCAACGGGTCTTCTCAGCCAGAGAGACTGGGGCTAAACAACAACAGCTATTGCAGACTTAGACGGCGTTGCTCAGGTGAATACATAACAGATGAACTTCATGAACGAACTTCCGATCAATAATCTTTATCTTAACCAAGATTCATGAATGATAAGGAGTGAGTTTGCTGACACAAGGGCAGAAGAGAGATTGTTTCGATTGTATGGTTATATGGAGAGAATGGATATAGGTCAGGTGCTGAAAAGGGTAAATGTGAACCAATCTTAAGGTGTCAGAAGGCGTGATAAGCCAAGAAGATGGATGGGTATGGTATATGAATGAGTGAATAAGTAAAGCATGGAAACAGGAAACTACAGAATTAACTAGGGAATTAAATGAGTGGATGTAGTTTGTACTGAGCAGCATTTGACAAGGATCTGGCACACATTTTTTTTTCTTCTAATTAATAAGCAACGGAATTACACCGATGCACCTGTGTTGTATGTGAAAAGTATCTATAAAAACTGTGTATATGTAATTTTTTAACATGGAATCGACGTAGGGCCTCCCGGGTGAGGACGTGGCATCCCCTGGTGGGCGTACGAGAAAACACGGGTGACGTCACCACCAGGGGGCGTGACGGGGCCCATGGGGGGTTGTCCACTTGTCAGACACCCTCGCCCCGGCCACCCTCGCTCTCTGTATATCAAATGTTGGGTGGGGTGTTATGGTGTCACGATGTACAGCTGTGGTCAGTAGTTCCTTTACACATTTCTCAAGCCGTGTCAGAAGCCCTCCCTCACACTGACACATCTCTAATGTTTTACGAGTGCATTTGCTCGCCCGGGAAACCATTTACAACCTCGGGAGGTAACCATATAACCAAACAGACGACGTGTGGTATGGTGGGTTGAGGCGCTACAATCGGGTGTGCCCAGTAAGGCTTTACTTTCGACTTTATTGTTCATATGATGCTAGTCAGGGAAGAGCGACTGGTCATCCTCACCCTGGATGCTGGGACTTTGTAGCCTAGCTTCTGGCCCCTAGGCATCTTATGGGGCAATGAAGGACTGAAAAAATTATAGAATGTATTTAAGCAATCTATTCTGTCATTAAATAGGTAAACAGGATAGAAATGAGTAATACGGTGTTATGTGAATAAATCACTAAGGAAGAGGTGTTCGAAGTCACTAAGTCGACGAGAATACGGGCGTTAGAGGCAGGAAATGCTATAGTGTGTGGGAGGGAGGGGAGGGGGGGCATGATAGGCGGAGTGAGGTGGTGCCCATCCAACTAGCGCCCCCCGGAGAGACCCCAGACACCACACACGGGGTAATGAAGCGTGGAGAATGGTACTACATGGTGATACCCGCCCCACCCACCTACCCACACCTCACCCACACTTCACATCAGCCTGCCTTACCCTGCCCAACATTCCCCAGTCTGCCCTAACCTGCCCTATCCTGCCCCACACCCCACCTCGTCTCACTCTACCTAAGACTCCTTCCCAGACTATCTCCCCTTACTTTCTATGCCCCCAGCCTGCCATGCCCTGCCCCACACTCCTGCCGCCTGTCTCACCCTACCCCACACTCCCCTAGCCTGCCCAACACACCCCCAGCCAGCCTCACCCTGCCCCATATTTCCCCTGTCTGCCTTGCCCTGTCCCACACTCCACCAGTCTGTCTTGCCCTACCTCACACTATCCCAGCCTGCCTTTCCCTGTCCCACACTGCCTCAGTCTGCCTTTCCCTGCCCCACACTCCCACAGCCTGCCTTAAAAAGCACTACACCTCTCCAGTCTGCCTTACGCTGCCCCGCACTCCGACGAGATCCCTAAAATGATTCAAAAGTGCTGAGGGCAAAAGTACTCCTATATGACCTCGGCTTGAAAATGAAAACCGCGCGTTACCAGAACTTCGATTACATGATAATGAATATGAGGAGAAGGAGTGAAGATGAATTCTGTGTTGCCCAGAACGTTAGAGACATTAAAGAATCCAGGCTCTAACATGTGTCTCTCTCGCACTCAGCGAAATCCTCCATCTTGGCGAGCAGCGTGGATGGAGGCCTGGGTGGGTTGGCGTGAGGGTGCATGCGGCCATTGTGTGAGAACAATGGGCCAACCAATGATCGCGCTTCCCGACACTCACCACCCTGTCTTGACGCGCAATTCTTTGTTCTCCCCGCCTTCTTGGAGACGCCGACATGTTGCTCCTGGCCCGCCCTTCCCAGGCCAAGTGACTGAACCGATACGCACACCAGCGAACTATGCAGCGTGTTTTTAATGGCTTTATCTCGTAATGCCTGTTCCTAGAGATTTATTTAACTTATTACACAGCACTGTCTTTTTGTATGCTATTGATGCCAACTACATTAATATTAAAGATATAAAAAGCATCCAATAGAATATTAAAGTGTAATATGCAAAATAAATCGTTAAAGAGGAGATTTTTACGAAGCTTTCCATGACGCCTACAACACAATCCTATAGGCCATATTCTAGATGCTCTAGGAACTCCGTAATGCCTCTTCCTTTGCGATTTATTTTCCATCTAAAACTTCCTTTCTCTCGTATGTTATGTGTGTCCACTTAATATCAACAGCTGACATCACTAACATAGATGATTATTAAGGTAAGATATGCAAAATAAGTCGCTGAGAAAAAGGCACTGCGAGATTTACAAAGCCAGCTCGTTATACCCGCCTAATGAGGAGTACTCTCGCCTTAACACCTCTCCCTCAGTGATTTATTCTCCCTGTTGCATCTTAATATCTGCTTGTAGGTTGCTGATGGAAACTACACCAATATTAGAAAGATATAACATGCACACACAAAAAAATATATATTAAGGTGGAATAGGCAAAATAAATCGCTTCAGAAGAGGTGCTAGGGAGTCATCTTTGCCACCTGGAAGACGGTGCTGTTGAATTTCGTTGAACTCTTACTACGGTGACGCATTTTTCACTTTACTCTTACAACGGTGACGCATTTTTCACTTAACTCTTACTACAGTGACGCATTTTTCACTTAACACTTACTACAGTGACGCATTTTTCACTTAACTCTTACTACGGTGACGCATTTTTCACTTAACTCTTACTACGGTGACGCATTTTTCACTTTACTCTTACTACAGTGACGCATTTTTCACTTTACTCTTACTACGGTGACGCATTTTTCACTTAACTCTTACTACAGTGACGTATTTTTCCTTAACACTTACTACAGTGACGCATTTTTCACTTAACTCTTACTACAGTGACGCATTTTTCACTTAACTCTTACTACGGTGACGCATTTTTCACTTTACCTTACTATTTCCAGACGATTTAATTCACCTTAGTGGGACAGTTTGTAGCGACGCGGTGAATGACGCCTGTATCTACTCTTCCTGTCTAAGAAAAACATTGAAATAAATTGTTTCATTACAAAAAAAAAAAAAATCAAAATATATCATGGACTGGGAGGTTAACAAAAAACTGAAATAAATCGCTCCGTTGTACCAAAAAATAAAAATAAAACAAAAAAATGCCATGGACTGGGAGGTTAATGGCCTATAATTGATCACTATTGTCCCCCCTGGATACCGACATTAGGAACACCTCAAGGAAGGAAAAGAGAACCAGTAAGAGAAGATTTAGATATGTAAATGTTCAAGTCTTCCATCAGTAATCTCACAAACGTAGAGTTGCAGGATCAAAACATTAACCTCTTCACCCACGCCTTCTTTTTTATTTACACACTACAGCAGGACGACTGTATTAAACAATTTTATGCAGATCTAGCATTGAAAGAATTTATTAAGGGCATACATGACCCTTCCATTTCGAAAAGTCTCCTCAAGTTGAATGAATTTGTCCGAAGGTAGCAAAAATAAGCTTGAAAAGGCGTAAACATAGATTCCCACTTGGCTTCCTCCTCGCCGTTCTCGTTTATATAGATTCATAGGCAATATCTTGCCCGAGAAAACAGAAATTCTCCCGTTAAAGACATCGGCTAACCTCCACGCCCGTGCAAAGGAAGGGGGGACGGGAAGAAAGGATGGGAAGGGAGGGAAGGGATGGGAGAGAGGGAAGGGGTGGAGGGGGGACACAGTGGGGGCAAATATTCCGACACATTTGCCCTGTCTTTAAGTTTCCATTTGTTTTACTCTTCTACCATATAGATGTTCGTCTTTATAGTGCCAAAGTTCAGATGACATTATGCGTTCAAAAACATCAGTAAGAACTGTAATAATTCGTTTGAGTATGGAACTGAACACACCCCCACGTGAATCATTCATGTTTACAGTACACAAATATTAGACTTTGCAATGGAGTCCAGCCAGTAATCTCAATCTACCTGAATTCCTGATCTCCACCTTTCTCTCGCAGCCACATCTCTTTTATTACTTTCTTGAGTCACCCTAAAGAGATGCAGTGTCTTCCCAGAATAGGATAGTTGGTGTTCATAGTGCGGTGTGTGGCAAGGCAGGCAGAAGTCAATAAGCCGGGAAGAGAGACAGCCGCAGGACCATCCTACCTCCCGCCCTTGTCATACAACAAGCCAGAGGGCAAAATATTTTCTGATTACGACTTGCTGCGGAGGCGGCAACGGAAAAGTTGCTTATCACCAAACTTGGCTGAAATCGCCATTGTGGACTGTGTAAGGCGCCGCCCCTCGCCGATCAACGGATTCCATTCCCTCAGAGTGGCATTATGAGTGTCCCGCGCTATTAAAGTTTTAATGAAAATCTCGACTGTGGGAGTTTTGCTCTGAGGGCCGAGAGAGAAGGAGGGAAGGAGTGAGGGGGGAGAGCTGGGCGGCGGGGAGGAAAGGGGGGAGGGAACGGAAGGAGGGAGGGAGAATGAGAGGAGAAGTCTTGATCACTTTCCTTGTAATGGGAGCAAACACCCGCCAAAATGAAACTGCTAACTCGCTTCCCTGATTTTTCGTTTCTGGCCACGTTTTCCTATACCCGCGTCCGTACAAGTTCGCTCTCCTCCTCCTGCCATTCTCTCCGTGAAATTATTCTTGATATCAGCACCTCAGTTCTTTATCTAAGGGCACAGAATCTCTTGTTCCACGTGTCCTGTCTCTGTACCCAATCTGTACTTTCTCTCCTGTTGGTGATACTGCCCGTGTTTCAGCAGACATTCAGAAATAGTACAATTGCTCATATCATAGTCTCTCATGCATCCGTGCCTCGTTCCCTGCTCCTCATGTGCACTGATGAGCATTCTCAGGCTACCAGAACTCAGTTAAATAAAATTGTCTGCTGTTAACCAAAATAAAACAAGAGTGGATGCGATCACGAGGGAGTTAAAACAGCTGCACCCCCACTCACCTGTCTACACTGTGCATTGCATGCACACACACTATCTTCAAACAAATGCGGACAAAAGAACCTACCCCACTCCCACTACTGAGCTACCGTTTTTTTTTTTTTTTATCTTACAAATTATGGACATAAATACATACAAATTTATATGTCAACCAGTCAAAGGCACCAGTTCATAAATCATCCATTAACTCTACATTTTAATTCATAAGGATGGCTAATACAACCAACCAAGCAGTGAGTGTGTATTATTTTCAGATGTACGCAGTTGTACAGTAAGCTACACAAATAGTTTCTTAACATGCTGACGTTGAATTAGTCCATGATACTTCTGGTGATCAGCCTGTAAGAGATTGGCTCAGCTGTGAGTTTAACTGTTTATTGTTTTGCATCATCGTGACTGGATTGTGAAGGATAATTTTACTGTTGTTAATAATTATTCCCAGGATCCCATCATATGCAGTATTGTTACAAAACCTCACAATTAAACATTTGTAATTAAACTCTAGGCTTAGGAACGATGTGCTAATAATGGCGGTAGATTTTGTGCTAGAAAAGCTTAAGAAAGTACTTTGAGATGATTTGGCCATGTGGTGAAAATGAAGAATGAGAGACTGATTAGGTAAGTATATGAGTGATGTTGAAGGGGGGAGGGAGAAACCCAGGGTGAGATGAGAGGATGGAGTGGGAAGGTATATGAGAGAGAGGTGTGTGTGTTGAAGAGACAGCGGCCTGATTGGTGGATATGCTAATGCGATACCTTTGTCATCATCATAATCAACCCGAGTCTGTTCACTGCAGGACTTATCTCTGCACTTTCCACTCTAACCTACTGGATGTTTCCCTGATCCATTCCTGACCTCTGTATTCGTATTTTTCCGCGTTTTTCTCTGTATTTCGTTTCCCTTCGTTCCACGTCTGAAATGCTACTCCGCTATCGCAATTTTCCGCGACATGTCCATACATTATGTGTGTGTGTGTGTGTGTGTGTGTGTGTGTGTGTGTGTGTGTGTGTGTATGTGTTTGTGTGTTATATGTGCCGGTTTCTCCTCTTATCCCTCAGCGTGATATCTAGCAACATCCTTCCCATGCCTCACTCAGTACTCCTAAATTATGTTCTCAGGACGTTGTCAGACTCCAGGCCAGGTTTCTTATCCACAAATAAAACCGGGAAGGACATTGACTATAGCTGTGATTTTCATGTAGTGGTAAATCAAGTGAAAGGTGTGCCTAGCGAACCGACCGTGGTGTGGAAGACGGCGGGGAGAGTGCAGTTGTAGCCTCATCTTCCAGTGGCTTCCAGTTACACGGGCGTGAAAAGCAAATGCATCCACAGCGTATGTTTCAGTCATATTTACCAGCAACTGATTGAATAAAGGAGAACGGTAAAGGAGAGGGTGGAGGCCTCAGAACCACTGTAAACAATAAAGCTCGCCGACCAATCCCTGCAGACTGTGGCGATGGAAGATGCTATATAGTCTTACTGAGAGCAATATGAGGCACCCGCTGAAAAGTATGAGAAGGAAAAATGAGAAATGCGAGAGACAGGACACAATACTGGGAGGGAATTGTCGGTGAATATTATCTTGTGACAGCACCTCTACACACACACACACACACACACACACACACACACACACACACCTGGCAAGTTCCAGTGTTGATCTTAGTTATCCTTCCACCTCGCTCTTCCGCTCGTCCATCCAAGCACACCAAAAATGCATGACGCTCGGTTGAAGAATTTTGAGACCGCACGAAGATAAATTCCACTTTCAAAATCAAAACAAAATAACTTCCCGCCAATCCAAGGAGCCCTCCTTCATATATACAGGGTGATCCATATATAGCGCCCACAATATTCATGTGCTTGGCAGGGCGGCACAGTCTGCTGGTGTGGGGTGGGTGTAGCAGTGGGTGTAGGAAATGAAATGATGCAGGGTAGACTCTGATACCGTAAATGAACCGTCCTCACGTCACAAAAACTCGCCTGTAAGGGGTGGAAGAGGAGTGCTATGTATGTACCACCTTATATTCTCCTTCAGTGAATCCTTCCACCTCTGTCTTCCCTTCATTCTGATCACAACGAAAATTTTTGACACACGGTTGAATAATATTGAACTGTGCATGGACCTTATCGCGAGCAGTGCATAAAACCTTACAGAAAATCCAAACAGACTTCCCTCATGCTTACTATATCTTCCTTCACCCTCGGTCCTCCTCTCCTCCTCCTCCTCCTAACCACATCACAATATATGACTCTGGGTTGAAGAATTTTGGAGAGACAGACAGACAGACAGACAGACAAAAATAGAGAGGCAAAGACAGACGGACAGACAGACAAAAATAGAGGCAAAGACCGACGGACAGACAGACAGAGAGAGGGGCAAAGACAGACAGACAGACAGACACAGACAGGCAGACAGAAATAATGGCAAAGACAGAGACAGACAGACAGAAAGACAGAGACAGAGACAGAAACATAGACAGACAGACAGGCAGACAGAGACAGGAGGATGCAGAGACAGGCAGGAGAAAGAGAGAGAGAGAGAGAGAGAGGGAAGGGAAAAAACCCTACATCTTGCACGCCCCGGTGTTGATTTTATTCCGTCGCTCGCAAAATGAGATGAGAGAAGTGATCTGAAATGTGGTTTTCTGTCCGGGTGAGCGTGTGACCGGTCGGGGAGAAACAACCCTAAGGCGACTGGCTGCTCCAAATTGCAACGCGTGTCTGAATTATTTCGTTCCTCTCTCTCTCTCTCTCTCTCTCTCTCTCTCTCTCTCTCTCTCTCTCTCTCTCTCTCTCTCTCTCTCTCTCTCTCTCTCTCTCTCTCTCTCTCTCACACACACACACACACACACACACCCTCCTTTCCTCCCGTACCCTACCTCCCTTGTCCATACTCCTCCTCTCATGCTTCTTCCCTCCTTCACCCCTCACTCCCCCTCCCTCCCTCAAGCCCAACCCTTCCCTCTCTCCCTCACCTTCCACCCCTCCTTTTCTACTTCTTTATCTCCCTTCATCCCTCCTTCCTTCCCTCCTTTTCCCTCCTAACTCCCCATTCTTTGCACATCTGTCATCATATCTTTCTTTCCTCATTCCCCTCCTCCATTTTTCCCCTCACCTCCCTCCCATTATTCTCTCTCTCTCTCTCTCTCTCTCTCTCTCTCTCTCTCTCTCTCTCTCTCTCTCTCTCTCTCTCTCTCTCTCTCTCTCATAATATCCTTTCCACCACAGCATCCGCCCGGAGCTTACTTTCCTCCCAGCGCGTCCCTCCTTGCAGAAAAGGGCCGGATTGAAAAACACACGTCTATTTTTCCCACCAAGTTACAATGGATAGCAAACAAATCCCAAATTGATTCTCGCACTGCACACTCTAGACGAATCCGCCCTTCCATCCCTCCCCCCCTCCACTCACACACCCTCCTCGTGTTCGGCTCTTGCTTACCGCTCACCCAGCCCATACATCACCGTTTCGGCCACCTTTTTTTTTAACCCTAGCACTCCATCATCATTCACGCCGTAACGAAAACTGTGGCGAAGGCGTAGATGCGTGTGTGACTAAATGACGACCGGGTGAGAGTGGGAACAGTTTAGCGAGGTCGGGGCCTAATCAGAGTCACGATGCTCGCTGATGGAGAGGATTAAATTGCCTATTAAAAATTTCAATTGCGCTCCATTAACAAAATAAACGATCAGATCCTTCCCTCATAACACAAGACGACGTGTTGGCTGCATTTTTCAGGCTTGGGGCGCCAGCTTGTGAGTGTGTGTGTGACATCCCTTTCTCTTCATTTTTTCCCCAACATTTTTCACCTTTTCAAGTTCTGTTTTTAATGTTCTAAAGCTCGAAAGATTTAGCTTGTCTTTCATCCCCCACTGGAACGTGGTCTCCGTCGCTTATTTAAACAGAACTGAGCGTTAATGAACTCAACGCACTGAGACAGACAGGTCCCTCACTGTGCTTTCCTGCACTCGCCTCACCTTACCTCACCTCACCTCAGACTGTCGGCATCAGGCACGGGCGTATAAAATTGTTTTTTTATCTGTTATCATTTTTTGCCCAGAAACTTCCTCCTTTCATCCTCCCCCAGGTTTGAGCGTATCCAGTGCTTTATCTAGTAGTAGTAGTAGTAGTAGTAGTAGTAATAGTATTTATCTGGAAGCTTCTCCTTTTCCCCCGCCTCAATGGACAGAACCCACAACGAAAATACTGTATATAAACTTTATGTCGGATCACTCCAACTGTAAACAAAAGTATCAAAAAAGTATCTGCAGAATCATAGCTGTTTTTCCTTCCATTCTTTCCCTTTTTACTTCATCCTTCCTCTTCGTTTCAATACAGAACCTAGTGGAAACCCTCGTTCTTTCCCGTTCAAACAGAAGGTGTAGTGTTTATATTTTTTTCCTGCTTCCAGACGATTTTGTGCAACTTAGGAAAAGCCTCTCGTACTGAGTGTGTGACCGGTCGGTGAGACACAAGCCTAAGGCGACTGGCTGCTCCAAATTGCAACGCCTGTCAGAATTATTTAGTTGCTCTCTCTCTCTCTTCTTATCTTTCTCATTATTTCTCTCTCTCTCTCTCTCTCTCTCTCTCTCTCTCTCTCTCTCTCTCTCTCTCTCTGTTTCAAAGGTCTCTCCTGAACTGAGTAAAATAGTAAAATCGTCTGGAGGTCTCGTGAATATCCTAGGAAAAGAAAAATACGTTATCATATTGAAGCTGTTCATACTGGATACGCCATTGCCCAGCCACCATATTTTTAGCTTATTCCCATTCTCCACTCTACGAGATTCCATAACGTTTCCCCTTTAGTGACTTATTCTATTACACCTTATCCCCAGTTAACTGAAGGACGTTGTAATTTTGCCCTCTTCTTGCTTCCACCAAAAGATTGTATTCAGAAGGGGAGATAAAATGATAGTCAAAGTGTTATTAAAGTCTATATCATTCCTCTGATTAGCCAAGTCTCCCCTAAGCTAAATAAATTCGTATATACATGGCAAGGAAATTTTTAAAAACGTCCTTAGTTGTATGAGTTAATTTCTCTTGTATATCTCGTAAATATCGACTTAGTTTCCATCAGTAACAGAAAAGGGAGTATTAACGCCTAACGTGCGAAATAAGTCGGTGATGAGGAGATGATACAGAATTTCGTGTGCAAAATAAATCGATGAGGAAGAGGTCATGCGGAATCATAATAAGCCTGCATGAATAGCCTGTAGGACATAATAAGCGACATTTTTTTTTCTATAAACTTAATGATAATAGTATAAAAGTTACCTACATCATCATTTTCCTCATTCTACTTTGTGTTATTACAGTTTATACATGTGCTGGAGAGAAACACCTTCGCGCGGTGACACATATATGCGGCTCCACAAACGCCCCTCAGCTTCCTCTCCATTCCTCCTGAAATGATGAGTGGCCTTTGGTTGCTTCTTCTTTGCGTAAAATGGGGGTAACCTAACCCTGCAGTGTACCGGGTTCACGTATCAGATGAACCTGGGGCCACAATGTCAGTAATAATAACAAAAATAAACACAGTATCATAGTACGGAGCCTCTGTGGCACAGTGGTAGAGTGTGCGTTTCGCACGCCGGTGGGTGAGGGTTCCCCTCCCGCCAGAGTTGTAAAAACTATGGGAATCGTTCACCGAGCCACTTGCTACTTTGGCGGACATAAGGGGTGCTGTGGTTGAACCAGTGTCTCATACGAGTATGCTTGCACCCAATCGGCTTAAGGCGGGCTGATTACACTTGGTTCACAGACTACACACATATCCAAAGCCACTTCAACACTACAATTACACTCACAAGCACTTCTCACCCTACATACAGTCTCTACCAGATAGCCTAAGCCACTGGGTAGAGATACATTGGCTTGTATCGTCCCTGCTTCGGTAGGGATATGCCGGTCCTGCATTGGACCTCAACGGCTGATGATGATGATCATAGTACTAGTTATTATTTACCCAAACTTCTCTTAGCGAAGATTTATTTATTTATTTATTTATTTATCAATTTATTTATTTTAGTTTCTTCCCGTACCCAGTGACAAAGTAAGACAATGCAATGACTCTCCTTCCGCTTCACAGCACTTCTATACAGAATGTGTACACTTGTGCAGTAAATGACCAACAAGACTGTCGTTAAATTGTGTTCTGTTTAATCAGCTTAGATAAATGCATGACTAAAGTTCAAAGTAAACTGCAATTTTTCCATATCACTTGTATAATGATTAAGCCCTCCAGAGCTACGTCAGTGGTATATATTTCTTTTACTAGACTGTGACTTAATGCAGCGACCATGCATGTAACGCTGTGCAGTTTAATTCACAGCATATTAGAGTTATATAGAAACGAGTCTTGCTATCACGGTTATACTACTTGATGAGATAGAATAATTATACTCGTGTTGTTTTTCTGCAAAGATAGAACAGTTTCAGCCCGACTTGGACCTAGGGAGGGGTCCAAGTAGAGCCGTTGTATTTTCTCAGTTAAAATTCATCATCATCATCATCATCATCATCATCATCATCATTATCATTATCCTCATCATCAATCCATCTAGCTATAGCTAGATGCCTTAACCCGTAAGGGGTGGCCGCACACAAATCGCCTCCACTGTGTCTACGGGCGCCGGTACCCTGCACTGTAGGCTATATGTACTGCACTGTACCTGTATAACGTCCTCACAGAAGCAGTTACTTTTATGTGGTCGGCAGGTCTGGTAAACCAGACAGACTGTAGTTAAGCAACAACTTACTGCCGCCAAAAGAAATTATTAATCTTCATCACTGGACGAGGGAAACACAATTATAGCCTTTAGTGTATTCAAATCCAGTTTGATCCCACGTTGGCCATTCCAAGACATTCCAGGTCATTCCAAGGCTCTCCAACCCTGTCCCTGAAATCTCTTACATTATAACATTATTCTCATGAATAGTTTTCTCGCCTCCTCTCACTACGGATCTCCTTACCAAGCCATACATATTTATTTAAGGATCCCAATAATGTTAAACGTTCTCTTTTATATTCTCCATTTTCTTTAATTGTTTGATGGTAAACAATAATAAATTTAACATTAAAAAGGCTTGTTCTGTATCGCTTGAACTTGAGGCAGTACAAACTCGAGCCCCAGGTCGACTAGAGTGGTCTGTGTTCTGCCACAGATTAAATATATGCTCGGTGGCTGTCCACCCTGATCATCAAGGATTTCGAAGCAGCCCTCGCCCTTCATCGCACCCCCTGCCCCGACGCCCTTCTTCACACCCTTCTGTCACACTGTCCCTCTTCTCTTCTCTTCTCTCTCTACTCCTGCCTTCATCAGGCCCGCACCCTTAATTTACAGATTTCTTTCGTCTAGATTCCAGTCCATGTTGGCCATACCAGCATGATCACGGTGACCTCTTTACCGATCTGCTTGCAAATTCCCCTCCCCTGCCTTCCACCTTCCTGTGTCCAAGACGATTGTCCATCGGATCCTTCGGGAGGAAGCCAGGGAAGACCTAGACCTGTTTACCGATGTCGGACGACCTTCCAGCATCACCATCCAGTAGGCTACTTTGAAAACTATCGTGGGGTGAAACACACTTATGGCAAGCATCCCAACCTCACCCATCGTTGTGATGTATTAGGTTGTGAGGTATTAGACTTTGTGTGTGTGTGTGTGTGTGTGTGTGTGTGTGTGTGTGTGTGTGTGTGTGTGTGTGTGTGTGTGTGTGTGTGTGCTTTCTCAAGGCTATTGATTTAGCTTAGGAGAGATTTCTCGAACTGGACTTGGAAGATACAGCCCTCATACGCCTACGCACCCTCTCACCACAAGAGTCGTCCGGCATCAGCGAGAATAAAACAAAAATGCGCTATCGGACAGAGAGTATTCAGAATGACGCATTCTTATTGTTATTATTATTATTATTATTATTATTATTATTATTGGAGACAGAGTAGCGAGAGGCAGATCGAAAAAGACCTGGGACGAGGTCATAGAGTGTGACCTCAGTGATAAGGGACTGAACAGAGAGGTTGCTTGAGATCGAGCAGCATGGAGGACAGCCGTTAAGTGACCAACGTCGACGCATGCAAGCATGTTGGAGCATTTATAAACGAAACGAAACGTAAGCACAAGTAGTTTATTATAATAATGAACATTACTGATGTTTCGTGTTCAACAATAATTGACAAAACAAACATGTAATTATGCATTTATTCTGCCGCATTTGACTGTGATCGACATAAAAAAGAAAAATCCAAAGTCAATCATGGGCAACTTCGTTTTAGAACAGTTCACCCTTAATTTCTGCAGTATTCAGTTTTCTCTGGAAGTCTCATGCCGCGTGAGATTGTTATGTAAACAAAACTCAGCTGATAGCTCATTGTGGGATTTAAATGGCTATGTTGTTGTTCTGAATTAAATGTGTCCTTCCCTCACCATTATCACCATAAAAGAGGTAAGGATGAGTGAGAACACTATCATAACAAGGTTTTTAAATGATTACTGCATATCACTGACTGTTTTGTAAACTATATCGATCAAAAATACACAAATTGTGTGTAAAGAAGTAGGTTGCTGAATTGCTGAAGCTTCCATCGGCATGCCGGGTTATTTTATTGCCAAGAAGATATGATCCTCAGCGTCTTGAAAAACAAGGGGCTTTTCTTCAGTCATCTGTCACTGATATGTCGTTTTTGTATGTGGACCCTCAGAAAGTAACTATCATATTTTCATTATCTATGAGACTTGATTTCTAATGAGTCTTTCAACTTCAGAGGTGATTGGAAGCCTTTTGTTCTCTTTTTATTTACTTTCCTGTTCAGCTGATATTATTTTTGTGTTTACATTTTCACTTGCTACATATCATGGAATATGTGTTGCAGTGTATGGGCTTAACGGGAAATCAGTTGCAGCAGATTAGAAGTTATGTGCACCAGAATTTAGAATGAACCAGCAGCATTTATTGTTAGCTGTGTGAAGAAACATACTCTTCTTGACACCTGGTGATCTAGGCTAGTTGGTTAGGTACTTCAGCCAGATGTAGCCCATGTGGATTTAAATTCATGGAAGATTGAGGTTTATTGCTCACATTGCTGCCCAGGGAAGAAGCTATTGATCACATGCTTTAACTGACTGGAGTGAGTTGTCTGGCCATGAGCCCTTACATTCCTAATGGGCCAATTAATCTATCTATCTATCTGTCTATTGCCAGACGCCTCAATCCCATTTGGGGTGGCCATAAACAAATCGCCTCCAAGTCGCCCTGTCCCCCGCCATCTCACTGCCCTGCTCCCAACTCACACCCCCCTCTCTTATATACCTCTCCACCCCATCCCTCCATCTCATCCTCGGCCTCCCCCTCCCACTTCCCCCCTCCACCTTACTCACATACACTCTCTTCGTCAGTCTTTCACCCTCCATCCTCTCCACATGGCCAAACCACCTCAGTGTGTTCCTCATAACGTTTCCTGTCACATCCACATCCACACCACAACGCTCCTTTATATCCTCATTTGTCAGCCTGTCTCACCATGTGACTCCACAGGCTCCTCTTAAATAACTCATTTCCACTGCTTTCACTCTTGACTTGTGTCCTTCCAACAACGTCCAAGCTTCACTTCCATACATTGGAGTTGG
The DNA here is from genome assembly GCF_032717465.1 of Coenobita brevimanus. Taxonomy (NCBI): domain Eukaryota; kingdom Metazoa; phylum Arthropoda; class Malacostraca; order Decapoda; family Coenobitidae; genus Coenobita; species Coenobita brevimanus. The sequence goes on along the minus strand of NC_137018.1, from coordinate 8,736,872 downwards.
TATCACAATACTGTCATGTAGTAACTTTTTCACTTCCATGCTCACTTCCCTGTTTCTTATCACTGCTTTCAAAGAACCAGCAACCTTTCTTCCCTGCTGTACCCTTTCACGCACTTCACCCTTCAAACCTCCATCCTGACTCATTACACTACCCAAGTACTTAAACGTACTCACATTTTCCAATTCCTTACCATCCAGCCTCGCTGTACATTCACTGACTTCACCTCTCTCAAAGACCATCACTTTACTCTTCCCTACGTTCACCTTTAGATTCCGTTTCTTACACACTCTCCCCAACTCATCCACCAAGCCTTGCAGCTCCCCTTCGTCTTCACTCAACAACACAGTATCATCTGCAAACAACAGTACAGGGAGTTTCCAAACACTGTCCTCTCTCACCAGGGCCACTCCAACATCCACTACCCTACCTTGTACCTCTTTTATTACCCCATCCATGTAAAGATTGAACAACCGTGGAGACATGACACATCCCTGTTTCAACCCAACTTTCAAAGAGAAAAATTCACTTAGTTCACCATCCACACGCACTGCAGCCTTCGCATTATCGTACATACTCTTCACAGCATTCAACAACTTTCCATCTACTCCATATATTCTTAACACTTTCCACAATCCATGTCTATCCACCCTGTCATATGCTTTCTCCAAATCCATGAAAGCCGCATACAACTTCTTTCCCTTCACTAGAAACTTTTCCACTAAAGATCTAAGAATGAATATCTGATCTACACAACCTCTTCCCTTCCTAAAGCCTCCCTGTTCTTCTCCAACTAATTTCTCTGTTCTTTCTCTAACTCTGTCAGTAAGTATCCTACCATACACTTTTCCTATTATACTAAGAAGACAAATGTCCCTATGATTACCACACACTTCTTTTTCCCCTTTTCCTTTGTACAAGGAAATAATTATACCTGACTTCCAATCCTCCGGGACTCTACCTTCCTCTCAGGCCAATCTGCACGTCTTCCACATCCATTCTACTACTATCTCTCCCCCATGCTTCAGCATTACACCACACACTCCATCAATTCCTGGGGCTTTCCCCGATTTAACTTTCTTCATTGCTTCCACAACTTCTATCCTACTGATTTCTTCCTGCCAATTAATGAATGGGTAAAAGATTGATAGATAGCCTTGGTTAATATTATATCTAGTGGGAGTTCCATTGACAGATTAGGAGTTTATGCACCAGACTTTGGATCAGATCAACAAAGTTTGTTGTTGTGCAAAGAGATATATTTATCTTTGGTTTTTTGCAGGTGTGGAAATATCATAATGAAGCCAGATGGGTGTGGAGTGACTTCTGAATCTGTACGGTACTGTACTTGGTTTATCGTGCTGCTCTCCATAACTCCCACCATGCACCCCTGGGACATTTTCTCCTCTACACTCACACTGGATATGCATCAGAAAGGATACTGGTGAGGGATTTTGTTTCAGCTCATTCATCATTTTTCAGTTTCAGTTTCACATCTGTTTTCCATTGAACAAGGGTAAGACAGGTTCATCTGACAGCTTTCCTCTGTCTTTCTCTGGTCAATACCAGCTCTCTGATAATGCCTCTGAAGCTGAGGCCAGCATAAAACACCCTATCCCATGTCTTTCAGTGTTATTTACCTTATTATTCTGCATGTACAGGTAGTCTTACCACATGGTAACCACTTGATTCCAGTAATGTAGTTTTTATTTTGTTCTTTCTGTTGCCAGAATATTTTATTTAGCTTAAAAGAGCACCAGAGTAGTACTCAGGTAAATGAAGTCTATGTTTAATTCCTCCATTTCAAGAAATCTCCCCTAAAATGAATAAAATTACCTAAAAGTTTTAAAACAGAAAATATTTCATTAGGCAGAATCGCTTTAAGTCTGTGATGTTTAAGATGCTACTTCAAGTAAAGTAACTTAAATTGAGACATGCTCCAGGTTCATGATTGCAAGGTTAAAAAGCACAAACATCACTCTTATGTGACTTAGTGAATTGCAGGCATTTTCAATGAAACAAAAGATTCTGATTCATCAGCAGCCTAATGAGACCATTTTATGTGAGATATTTTAAGGGATTCTAGGTGACAGTCAGCTGATGGCAGCTTCTTTATTGCAGATGTGGCCCAGCCTGGAGCTGATATTGTCTAGCCTTGTCATGAATGAAGGAATCATCAAGAAGCCAAAGAAAGCAGAAACCCTTAGAGCAAACTATGTATAATGAGGGTTAGAGAAAGACGTAGCAGGTCAGGTTGTTGTTAATGTGACTGGGTCATCTCTGCAGCCCATAAGATGTTGCCAGCTGGAGTGTGGATGTTACAGATTATTATTTAAGCATCTTCCTGTATGTCACTGCATTGTGTCTGCATTTTCACTCCTGCAATGTATTGTTCCCTACTCCTACACTGGGTTTTTGTGTTTTGACAACTAAGCTTTTAAAGTGTCCCTTAAGAGGCTCACGCTGACCCTATATAGCACATGACAGTTCAAGCCTTGGGTGTCTCCAACTGGCCACCATTCTCAAAATCCTGTGCAGCACAGTAATTGGACCACTTGATACATTTGCGCTAGCTGCAGGGTAGATAGGTACTGTAGTCGGATGCCTTAGTGTAGATAGATACTGTAGTCAGATGCCTTAGTGTAGATAGATACTGTAATCAGATGCCTTACATAATAAATACCATGCAAGCAGATATTGCTTGAAGGAAATTTCATTTATATGACCAGTCAGTTTAGGAGTTTTGTATCTAGATCGCTCTGCTTTTTTTTTGTAATGTAAAATTGAGGAAAGTTGGTGGTTGGTTTCTCTCAGTGTATGCAGGTGAGCTAATTGTATTTGGAATACTTACTGTATTCAATAATCCAGAAATACTTTGTCCCATCTTCAGATATCAGCCCCTTATCTTCATCCTCAAAATTGTTCAAATTATACTGATTTTCCTAAACTTGTTAAATCACCTTGTTACTTGTTATGAAACCCTTTTAAAGAAGATTATTACTTCCATGTGCATATCAGTTTCTCTTGACTGGAGGGAACCATTCACAGAATAATCATTGGTTGTAAGTAAAATCAGTTTTATTCACTCCTACTGTGAACAGATTTTTCAAATCAACAAAAGTCAGTATTTCATTAGCCACCTACTGTAAGCATTTATTTCAGGGACAGTCAGGGTGTATCCTTGAAGTTGTAGTTGATCTGATGTAACATGAACTTTGTTTCTTGTCATATACTGGGTTTACAAAAGTCTTTGACCACATTTTGTGGTGTTATAACAAGAAACTGATCACTGTGTTGTTAACAAGATTATGACTAAGTTATTTTAGCACGGGTGCACATTTTTTTATTGGATGATTGACTCTTTGATGAGACCATCTTACCACACCTATGCAATTTATCGGTACTGAAATGAAGAGAAGTTAAAATTAGAGATTCCTTAAAATTAAGAAATGTGTCTGACAATAAGTAGACAGTGTGTATGGTACAGTGAACAGCTGTTGCCACAAAAACCATTACACAAGGAATGTTTTTCCATGTTTGAAGTAAAATTCATTACCGGATGGATGGCTGCTGTGCCTCAAATGGATGTGTTGTTGAAATTTACAGATAAAGTCATAAGAAATCTCTGATGTGTACCTTTATCCATTCCATTAATAGAAAATTAAAGAGTATAGTACAACAGTTTTAGGAAATGCTGGTCACTAACAAACTCCATGCACAACAGCCCTGAGTTATTCCCTTCCATAATCCTTTCATATATAATGTTAAGAAAGTGCTCAGAAACACACAACTAGGATACTCACAAATACTTAAGGAATTGTGGTGCTTGTTGTTAGTTCATTTTTTCCTAAATCTGTATTCAGTATTTTTTTTTATAAATGCATGGATTGCGATTGACCAGTTTTGGATGCCCTGTAAATGATCAGTGATGTGTTTTAATTTCATTGTTATGAGTTGTTCAGATGGAAGAAGTATACCAAAACTGAGATGAGATATTGCTGATGATATTGTCAGGCTGTTGTTAGGTACATAGGTTTTGGTATATGTGATGTCAATTATATGTTCCTGGGGAATAGTATTATTCTCTGCTTCTTAACCACTTCTTTCCGGTAATGTAGTTTTCAATTTATAGTATTTTTGCTTCCTGCAGATTATATTACTAAGCCCAAGAGAGGCTTTTCAAATTATGAGGGTAGCTGCAGCCTACACTTACCCCTTTACAACAAGTGGCCTCTCCCAAGCTGAATAAAATCATCAAATAGCAACAAGAATATATTGCAAAAAGATGTCACCAGATCCAAGGGGATAAGAAATTTTTGGTGGAACAAAGATTGGGTTAATGAGTAGGCACAGTACAGTAAATAATACCCTAAAATCTACAGATCCACTGACAATGCTGAAGAATGTTGATGACATGCACTGTATTGTACTCAACTTGTGGATATGATGGCATACATTCCTCTTCCTGCTTTTGCTATAAGGAAAAAGTGTAATGTGGAAGATTATTAGAATTAATGAGTGATAGCATAAAAAATGTTTTGTTTTAGGAATGCATATGCTTATTTGAGGAGACAGACAAACATGAAAGGTGCAAAACAGGGAAGATATTAAAAAAAGTAAAGTTAAAATTTGATGTGCTATAAAAACTGAAAGATTTATTGGAATGGAAGTAAAGAAACATTGAGGTGTTGATGTAGATGTGACTGAAAACATCAAGAGAAATACTCTGAGATGGTTTGGTCATGTGGACAGAATGGAGAATAAGAAACTGACTAAAAGAGTGTATAGTATGTGAGTGATGGGGCGGGAGAGACAGAGGATGTGATGGAGGGATGGAGTGGAGAGATATATGAGTGAGGAGGGGGCTGAGTTGGAGGGAGGGCAGTCAAACTGTAGAGTATGAGGAGAAGTTGTGATGGTTTGTCTGTAGCCATCTCATACAGGCTTAAGGCATCTGGCTATAGATAACAGATTGATAACTGTGTGTGTGTGTGTGTGTGTGTGTGTGTGTGTGTGTGTGTGTGTGTGTGTATGTATGGTGTGTGTGTGTGTGTGTATGTATGTAGGTGTGTGTGTGTGTGTGTGTGTGTGTGTGTGTGTGTGTGTGTGAAGTGAGTTATTTTTCCCCCAGACATGAAGGCCGAATCATCATCATCATCCAGACCTCTTTTCCCACCAAAGAATCAGGTGAGGCAGGTTCCAAAGAGCACGGAAAAGCAAAACTGATGGGAGAAACATAGATAGAAAGAGAGAATAAAAATTAATTCAGTGTTGATGTGAAAGTATCATTGCTACTCCCCTCTCCCTCCTCGTCCTACACCCTATAATCTGTGCACTCCCAAACAAATGCCAACAGCTTGTCACCTGTTGCTCGAACTCTCACACCCAAACTTTTTTAGGGATGTATTTATGAGGGAGAATAAATTGTGTGTGTGTGTGTGTGTGTGTGTGTGTGTGTGTGTGTGTGTGTGTGAAATTATTTTTTCCCTAGACATGAAGACTGAATCATCATCAACTTCATCATCATCATCAGGAGCATCATCATCATCATCAGGGTCATCATCATCATCATCATCATCATCAAGAGCAACAGCAGTAGCATTTTCATCATCATCATCATCATCATCACCATCAGGAGCATCATCAGCAGCAGCAGCAACAGCAGCAGTATCATCATCATCATCATCATCAAGAGCATCATCATCACTATCAGCAGCAGCAGCAGCAGCAACAGCAGCAGTATCATCATCATCATCAAGAGCATCATCATCACTATAATCATCATCATCATCATCATCATCGTTATCATCAACCCAAATTTTAATCCCACTCAAGAAACGGGGCGTGGCAAGATCCTGAAACAGAGATAATACATATACAGGAGACGTGAAAAAATCACCATCATCAAAGATAAGACAGAAGCAAGAGACGTGGAAAATCATCATCATTCCAACCCTGATTTCCACCAAAAAGTTAATGTTAGGCAGGATCCTGAGGCAAAGAGACTGTTGGAATAAACGTAGACGTGAAAAAAGAAGGAAGATTCCTCATCCCAGGCCAACATTCCACCTCTGAGGCAGGATGATCCAAAAAGATGAAGGAGAAAAGTAAGAGATATTAAAAAGGAATATCCCTACTAATTCCCACCAAAGACAGCGTGAGACAAAAAGAGAAAGGGGAGAAGGAGGCAGAAAAAAGAAAATCATCATCCATCACCGTTTGACTACAAATGTGACACAGTGGGTAGAACTATGCTAAATACTTGAGGTGTGTCCTTTACGCTGTGTGACACCTGTCCGCCCTCAAGCCTCACACACTAGCAATATTCTCCACGACGAAGCGGCCTTGTCAGCTCCCGGATGGAACTAATACGGTGCTGGCGTGAGTGAAACATTGACATTGGATTGATCTAGCAGAAAGGTCACCCCAGTCGCCACTCCTCTTACTGACGAACCGATACACGATGGAATTCAAATATCTTTCGGAATTAACTTCATTTACGTTTTTGCAGGCCACGGATTTTACTAGATATTGGTGTGGTGCTGATGTAAGTGAAAGATTGAATTCATTGGGCACTACGCGACAAAATTCGAGGTCCTCTCAATTTTCTGTATGACATTTTCGTTTTTCTGGGTCTCAGTTTGCCAGTAATATGATCCTGGCGTGAGTGGAACATTGACAGAGGATTGACTAGGTAGAAGGATCACTCTTATTACTCCTGTCACTGGCTAACTGAGACTACAAAATTCAGACAGCTTTGAAATTGTCTACTGTTTTATGACATACCATTTTTTCTGCATCACAGTTTTACTAGAAATTCAGTGCTGGCTTCAGTGAAATATTGACATTGAAGTGATCAGATATTGCCGTTGTTTGACAGATTTCTAGATCTTTTAGTGATGCCTACTCAACCTTATGGCATTTACCTTCTAGATAATGAATTTTACTAGAGATACACAGTGGTCTGATGAAGCATAAACGTCAATCTTTTCGCTGTTCCTTCTCATTGACATACTAAGACGACATAATTTAAACACCTTTGAAATTATCTCCGCTATATAACGGCATTTACGTTTGTGTGTGTGTGTGTGTGTGTGTGTGTGTGTGACGAGTTATTATAGAAATGCTGATGTAATAGAGAGGGGAGCGGTCATCAATACAGAATGAGGACGCTGCAGTGTGGAGGTCAACCTGGATTATTCATGCCGTGCTGCTGCCTCTGTCACCCCACTACCACTGTTACCACTACCACTTCAACCACATCACCACCACTACTACTACCACTTCAACCACATCACCACCACTACTACTGCCACTTCAACCACATCACCACCACTACCACTTCAACCACATCACCACCACTACCACTTCAACCACATCACCACCACTACCACTACCACTTCAACCACATCACCACCACTACCATTTTTACCACTAGCACTACTGCCATATTCCCACCACAGCCACTGTCACATTGCAACAAGCGCCACAGATACGTCACCACCACCACCACTAGTTTCATTATCATATCCCTTTCACAGCCACTTCACCACATCACTACCATACCACCACAACATCATTATCACATCAAATCACCACCACACCACCACCACCTCGAGCATCACATCACTCCCACCACCATTACGTCACATCCATTGCTACACCACCGTTCACCTCATCCCAAGTGCCACATCCACTGCTACCACACCACCACACCATCACCACCACAACCACCACCACACTCGCTCCCACCTAAACAAGTAAGCAAGCACTCCCATTCCATATTAAAACGCTTTCACCGGTTGGAATATGAGGATACTTTACGTGGGTACTTTATGAGGATACTTTACGTGGGTACTTTATGAGGACACTTTACGTGGGTACTTTATGAGGATACTTTACATGGGTACTTTATGAGGATACATTACGTGGGTACTTTATGAGGATACTTTACGTGGGTACTTTATGAGGATACTTTACATGGGTAGCCTGCTTTATGAGGATACTTTACATGGGTTCTTTATGGGGTTACTTTACGTGGGTTCTTTGAGAATACTTTACATGGGTACTTTATGAGGATACTTTACGTGGGTACTTTATGAGGATACTTTACGTGGGTACTTTATGAGGACACTTTACGTGGGTACTTTATGAGGATACGTTTTATGGATACGGTATGAGGATAATTTTCTTTTTGAGGATACTGTGTAAGATACATATAAGAAAGCAAAAGATACTCTGCTTAGGTGGAAGGGAGGGTGGTCGTGGTAGTGGTACTGTTGTGAGGATCAAGGATAGGGAGGCTGCTGTGGCGTGGGAGAGGGTCGTTACTGAGTAGGGAGCGGGAAAGGAGCGACGTATCTTACATATTACACCTTACTATTATCTTCTCGTTTGTAACTGATGCAAAGTACAGTATGTCGATATTAACCCTTTGACAGCGGTGTTTATGTAAGCTGAATAAAATCGTCCGCCGTAAGCTGGAGTGAGATACAAAAGATGTCTATTCTCGACCAGAACGTAAATCGTCTTAGCTTCAGTGTTACAGATGCCCCAGGTTTCTTGGCATCATAGTAACATCGTGTGACATAAGCTTAATGGGACTGAAAAGAGAGAAGCCACATTTACTAAAAAGCGCATAACATTTCCCCAAGTTTACTTCTAAGTTTTAAACCTTTAACATTTATGCGTAAATATTTATATCTGCATGTTTTTGTAACTCATATGAAACAAACGAATCGCAGAACAGACTACAGAGCTCATTCGCATCGAACTCGCTCCGTACCGTATCTGCGTTCGAAGCTGAAAAGAAAAAGTCCTTGTACTGAGATAGTTGTATTGATGTGTGCTGATTTTGCGCCTTTTGAATACTCACCCGCCTTCGTCCGTTTTGGGGTTGCACAATTTTAAAGCTGTCAATAGAAGGCCAAAGAAAATTACATCGAAATACCAATCCCAGGAACATTTTAGTAGTTTGGGGGTCAGTTGGCATATAAATATAAGCTTGAGGTCATGAAAACGAGCACTGATAAGAATGAGAACATTACTAAGAAGAAATAGATAAAACTTACGAAAAATAAACCGGGAAATGCGTAACTAGATACTCTCATAAATACATATCCGGTACAAGAGAATGTTAAAGGTGTAAACTGCAGAATAAATCGATAAGAACAATATGCACTGAAGCCTGCTGTGCCACCTAGAATACGTCCTTCAGCCTGGCAGTGGTGGCGTGTGTGCTGTGACATACCTTTTGGGTGGGAGGCTGCGTGGCGCCGGCAATTACCTATCGTCTTTAAAACACACCTGACACGGCCGTCTCGTTCACACTGCAGTAATCCTATAATCATTCAACACCCGCGTGGCGCCTCTCCCGTCAACTCCCCACCTCACCATGTACAACGGGGCACGCATCGTTACCATCTGATCGATTATTGTGCCTTGTACTCTCCCACGCTCCCCCTCTCCCTCCCCCCAAATCTCAAGCTGAATCTGACGTGTCGTGTTGCCCTTTTTACCCCCCTTTATTCCAATCAACAGAGCCTAAAGGTCAAAGAGTTTAAAGTTTCTTTAGTTTACGACCAAGTAAACTGATATTGTGGATCTGACAACATTTTTTTAAGGCTTAGAGCATTGTAATCCAGCGGTAGCTTCTGCAGCATCCTGCAGTGTGACGGAATTCCAAAGTTTGGGAACTTGTATGTTGCCAAAATTAATGACCTGGATTCGACAAGTGGAAGTTTAAGTGATTAGTGGAGGACGAGAAATGTATCTGTACTATAGAAGTGGTGCAGTGTAGAGCTATGCCAGTGTACTGGTTCTCGCTCCATCACATGAGGCCAAAAATACAGCAGGGAGCACACAAACGAGTGTAGTGTGTGCGGGTGGTGGAAGTAAGAGTGGCGGGCGTGCGCGGTGCCGCCCCAGCCTGCCTCCCGCTGCTTCACTCTTGGGAGGGGACGCCAGGTGAGCGGAAGTGGCTCACCCTCTCACAGCTACCATACACCACCGCCACCGCCTCAGGTAAGTCATCCACCCACACATACTCCCCGTTCCCTGTCCCTACTCACAGATGTTTCTTTTTTACAAAATCATTACTGCGTGCGATGTCTCCTGAACACGTTACCCTCAAACAAGTTGGTGAGGTGAAGTGTTGTAACTTTAACGATGCATCCCAAACACTTATCACTGACGACAAATATCACACTTATTCCCACAAAGAGCGTTCCTGAGCAGTGTCCAAGGTGTTCCAACGTCATTGCAGGTGAGGAACAGGTGAGAGACGGCAGGTAGAGTCGCGGTGGGTCGTGGAGGGTGGAGGGTGGGGATATCAATGATGCAGTAGCTTACACCCAACACCGGAATGCTGGCTGCTCTCCCGCGCTACTCTCACCACATGTGCGGCTCTTGGGGACATCCTGGGCAGTATTGTAGGGGGTCTTCGTGGCAGTTTATCTTTTAGTCTGCATATTACGCCTTACCATTCCCTTCTGTGTTATATCGTTTGAACATCGGTAAAGTTTGTATCAGTAACACACAAGAGGAGAGTGAGATGAGATATATGGACAAAATCGCTAGGGAAGGGATGTTAAGAAATCTCCAAAGCCGCCTACAGTACTCCCTTAAGTTCATCCGAGGGTACCAGGTCTTATCAAGTGCTATATATATAAATCTTTAGCTGCGGCTGGTGTATTTTGGCGGTTAACTCAAACTAACATTGGAATATTTTGTCCAACTGAGAGACATCATGACACTCAGAGTCTTCAAACACTATCTAGAGTAATCCTTTCTCTGGCACTGGTACACCTAGAAATTGTACTTACGCTAACACAAGACGATTTTGTTAAGGCAGGGAAAATCGTAGTAGCCAGAGTGTTAAATCTTTCCCATACCACCACACTCTTCCTCGACCAAGTTATCGATGTCGTGGCAGTACATTACACCTTTTCTTTCTGTCTTTCTTTCTTTCTTTCTTTCTTTCTTTCTTCGTGCTCCCAAGTTACTACCCAGCGACTGCCCAAACCCCCAGGATAAAACAGTCACTCACGGGGGCCGAACAGAGATGCAGGAGGTGGCAGAGGGCAGCAACACTTGGCTGGGAGTCTTGTTTAGTTATCCCCCTTTCCCCCTTTTCTCTTTTGATCCTTCGTTTCCCTCCCTCCCTGTACATCCCCCTCTCTCTACCCTTTCCCACCTTTTTTCCTTGCTCATTCCCTGTTATTGAGCCGTCTCTACTTCTCTTTCTACCACTTCCTCCTCTTCTCTTCCATGCCTTTGTTTCCCTCTCTTTTCATACCGTGCTGTGTCTCCCTCTCTCTCCACTACTTTTCCCGCCCCTCCTCTTGCAGTTCCTCGCTTCTCACCCAGTTTAGTACTTTATCTTCTCTCCCTCTCTGTTCCCGTCTACCCCTTTCTCCCTTTTCTCCCGTTCCATTCCCTCGTTTCTCTCCGTCTTGTAGGGTGCTGTCTCTCCCTACCTTTCTCTACCTTTTTCTCCCCTTCCATTCCCTCGTCTCTCTCCATCTAGTAGGGTGTTGTCTCTCCCTCTCTTTTTCTCTACCCCTCCCCCTCTTCCCCTCGTCCGTCTCCTCTTGCCTCTCCCTGCCTGATGCCGTGCCGTATCTCCATCTTCTTTCTCTCGATCCTTACGTCACCCTCCACCCTGGGTTTCTCACGCCTCTTTACTCTCATACAAGGTAGTCCATATACACCACTCCTCTTACACTCCGCCGGGTGTTTTTTCGTGTGTTGCCAGGACGAATCAGTTAACGTTATCAGTGTCTCCTCCGGCAATTATTCATCTACACCCCCGCCCACACCTGCAGGATGAGCCGTCACCTCAGCACTTGGGATACCTCCAGGCGTTTCTTGTGGAATATCCTGCCTATTAGTTGGTTATTATTTTTTATCCCCTAGCACTTCTTCCTTAGCGATTTATTTCTGGATACAGCTGGTTAGTGTCCTTTTGCACGTTATCTATGCAGGGTATTACGATTTGAGAATGGCTAATGCAACACGGAGAAGGACAGTAAGATGTAATATACAAAATAAGTCACTTAAGGAAAGGTGTTAGGGAGCTTTTTTAACCGACGAAAATGCGCGTCTTTGCATCGGTAGTGTGAGGGCATACTGAGATGCAATACCCGGAATAATTCGCTAAGGAAGAGGTGTTGCGAATTCACCAAGACCACTCTGAATTCGACGCTAAAACTTAAATATGGCGAAGGGATGGTAAGCTCTCAATTTTGGGCGGCTATTTCAGAAAAGTGTGACGACTTTAGGGCGATCCAGACTTCCCTGTATCGTACCTGACTGCGCTCTGTTATGTGGGATGCAGGCTAATAAAAATAAATAACACTCATAGGCATCCCACAGGTGACCATCAGTTACTGGACACTTGCATTCCCTTTTCCGATTCATTTTGATCATACAACCATCCGTCTGTGCTCTCCAGTCTCTCAAACGCAGTGTGTCCAGCCATCTCGAAATGAACGGATCTTGATTTTGGCTCTCTGTTATCTTGCTTTTGCTTTTTTCTTGGAGGGAACAATCTTGTGGGCTCCTGGCCTTTGGTTCCTTCTTTCTTACATCAAAATAATGTCTAGCCTCAACATTCGCATAACCCCATACTCACGTCAGGAGAGTCCCTAGTGATGTCAGTAATAGGATGAGAGGAATTATTGGCTACATGTGCTCTTTGATTATCAGGATCACATTCAGCTGGGTAGAGTTGTTTGGTTTTAGCCTAAATATAGATCCTTGGTGTGGCAGTAGCAGAGAAACGGTTGCTATCCCTGTTTTACTCTAGCGACCTAAAATTGCCATCTCTCCATCTTGCACGCTGAGTCATGACAATAGATTAACACGAGTATGGTGCTAGTCACGAAGTAGTGCTATCGAGGGGACATAGAGCTCTAGTGCAGTCTTATTTTTACACTGAACTATGTGAGATAAGCTGTAAAAGGACGAAAATCTGGGCCAAGTTGAGTGTGAAAGAAGTATGGATTTCGTTGCTTAATCTTTTGAGTGCAAAGGAATTCTCTCAGGTAAAATCATCCTGTGTTATCTTGAATAATAAACTCAAGTGAACCAAACACAGCAAAAGACTCAACAAAACGCAACATTGTGCCATCTCACCCCAGCCCCCCTCTCCTCTGCTTGTGAAGCTGGCGTATCGATACCACGCTTGCTGTTACATTTGCGAAATGCATCGACCGCGAAGAAACACCACCATCGAAACTGTTTTGGGAAGGATTTGGATTGTTGAATTTAGCCTAAGAAACGGATTAAAGAAGGATGTGGTTAGGAAGCTTAGGTAGCTGAAAGTATAAAGCAAAATATTTTTTTTTAGAGAGAGAGAGAGAGAGTGTTACTGTATGGAGGGAAAGAAGAGAGCAAGATTGACCAAGAGGCTTCATACTGCGTGAGAGAGAGTGGAGGGAGGAGAGAGAGAGAGTGAGAAACGAGTAAGAGAATGTACGAGGAAGGAGACATCTCAGAAAAAGGCGAGGGAGTGTTTGAGGAAGGAAATTGTGTTAGAAGAAGGTGAGGGAGCGTATGGGGAAGGAGGATGTATTAGAAAAAGGGAAAGCGAGTGTATGAGAATGGAGGATGTGTCGTGGGAGGGGAGGTCGTTACTGAGTATGAACAACAGTACCTTCAGGTCCCTCTCGATGTTACAGGATGCAGCGTCAACCTAAAGGACTTAGTGAAGGTATTAAACGGCCATGATCCCCTGTTTCATATCTAATTCCGGAATGAGACTTCAAACACCATCAGCCACTGTCAAAGATGGTCTAAGCCAGAGTTGAATATACGCTGAGCAGAGGTGTGGGGAGAGTGAGTTTTGTTTATTAAAGCCTTAGTACTTAAAAGAAAGCTCACAGTTGACACCTCTAGCAGTAAAAGTGTTATTATTGTGACTGATATTGGATACAGAGGAAAATGTTGCAGGTCTGACAGCGTGGTGGAATTCTAGTCTGCACATGCCGGTACCAAAATTATCTCGCCCATTGGAGACAGTTCTTAACCCACAGACGACGAGAGGACATTCCTAAATTGTGTAAAACTTTTTGTCTGTAGCAAAAGTAAGTTAGCATTAATTTCTGTTGCTATTGGAGCCTAAATCTTGGTATCTAATCAGTGTTTTGCGTTAGAAGGGCAAATGAATCCCTCTTCCACCCAAGCACGTTCGAACTGAAAGGAGAGTGAGTTACCGTCTGTCCTGTTAACTCCTACACAGCGCTTCATTCCCAGTAAATCTTGTAGATAAATACATACAGGTGAGGCTAAGCAAAGGGAGGCAGATGTAAAGCAGGGTAAAGCAGAAAGGTGGCAACAGTGTGAGGGCGTTACTTGGAAGAGGGGAAAATGAGGGAAGGGCAGGGGAAGGGAGGAGAGGAAAATGTCAACCAGGTGCCGTGTTGTCAGGTATTTCACGAACACGCTTTAACTTTTCCCAGGATATTCATATTTACTTTATATACCGTTAACCCTAAACTAAGAGCTAACCCAGCCTAACTTACCCTGGCCCTAGACCTCCAGGGAAAAGAGAAAAAGTTGCCCAAATCGACGAAGGTTCGGAAATTTGTTGCCGCGCCGCCATCACCCGGGCTATAATGTAGGCTCATAATAACAGCCTCCTCCTGATTACTCTCATCACCACCAGGCACATATTAAGCATCCGGGATTGGCATTATTGACCCACGCGTCCTGTACATAAGAGGGGAACAGACTTTAATTAATATGTAAAACAGGGGGAGGGGGAGAAGGTCTGGGAGAGAAGGCAGAGTCAGCCGACAATATTGTGCATTGTAATGTGAGCGCGGCGTTGTTGGTAATGAAAAGTAATTGGCTTTGCGAGTTGCAGCCCTTTCACGACGAGACGCTACTCCTGAGCTGAATAAAATCGTCTGGCGGTAGCGAGAATAACGTGTTGAAGATTTTTCGTTTGGTGAAAGGCTTACTGGGGACTATTTTAACCCCAGACGATTTTATTTAGCTTTGTAAAGACTCCATGAGATGAACGTGAGACACCGCTTCTAGGCTGAGTAAAATCGTCTGATGGCTACAAGATTAAACCATGTAGGTCCATATTCTCGTCGGGAGAGTTATTTGGTCATTGCTCTCTCTTCCAGGGTAGCTGCTTGCCCCTCTCCCTATCTCGTCTACTATTGCCCGTCTTGCCATCCTTGTTTGCGTGTTCTTAATTCAGTTCAGAGGGACAGACTTGAGAAGACGGGGAGGGGGCATCTAAAAGGGTGTGGAATTAGATGGAATTAGATTGCTCAGAGAGAGAGAGAGAGAGAGAGAGACGCGGTGAGGGGCTGAAAAATAGATGGCCAGAGAGGGTTGAGCGCGAGGAGGGAAGAGAGAGAGAGAGAGAGAATGTAAAGTGAGAGATAAAGGAAAGCAGGAGACCCTGGTAAAGGTGAGAGACAGTCATGGAGAAGAAAGGAACCAGGTGAGAGAGAGAGAGAGAGAGAGAGAGAGAGAGAGAGAGAGAGAGAGAGAGAGGGAGGGAGGGAGGGGATGCTGTGAGGTGAGAGACAGACGAACAAATGAGAAAGAGGAAGACAAAATGAAAGGAAAAAGAAAAAGTGAGATTAGCAGCGAAATGATTCAGATAGGTAGAGGAAGAAAGAACCAGGATTAGAGAGAGAGAGAGAGAGAGAGAGGGAGGGAGGGAGGGAGGGAGGAAGGGAGAGAGAGGGAAGCGATCGTAAAGAAGACTGAGTACTTGAGATGTAGTGGATGGGGAGAAGACAGTACGAAGGGAAGAGTGTGTTGAGCAGGTAAATTTGTGGCAGGAAGTGTGTGTGTGTGTGTGTGTGTGTGTGTGTGTGTGTGTGTGTGTGTGTGTGTGTGTGTGTGTGTGTGTGTGTGTTTTCTTGGTATGTTGTGTTGATCTGGTGTAATTATGACAAGGGGAGGGTGTGCTTGTGTGTTTTCTTGCTGTGTTGTGTTTATATGGACAAATGACGACGAACAGAGTGTATGCTTTGTGTTTTCTTGCTGTGTCTGATATTTGCCGTGTTAAATATGGCCATATAATTAGAAGGATAGGGTGTATGTGTGTGTGTGTGTGTGTATGTGTCTTGCTGTGGAAAATGTCAAACTGTTATTGTATGGACGGAAAATAAAAGTAAAGAATGATCAGTGAAGTGAAGTATATGTTTTCAGTAAAGACAGAGAAACGTCAAGTGAATTCGAGTGTTGCAAGCTACTGTACTGTGTTTCATAATGATTTTACGATTATTTAAAGCTGATTAAAGGTCATCCCAATGGCCTCACAGATATTTCAAGTTAGAGGTAGTCTGTATGATAATGGCTTCCGCAAGAAGTTCAGAGAAACACATAATCAAGGCACAGGGCAAACTATTAAATTCAGACCAGTATCAGCAGTTCACAAGGCAATAAAAGAGTTCCGCTTAACATTCATTGATAAACACGGAGGCTTTTTCATTAATATTATTCCCAGATGGCAGTGAAAATAGGAATACTTTGAAACAAATGTTGCGGTCATCAGTTTTACGAAAGCATGAGTGTTGCAGGTGAGGCACTGTGTATCGTAGTGAACTATAAACAACACTGGCTCTGGTGACCTGCAAGACAGATCAAGACAGCTTAAGCCTTACCCATATCCCCTAAGCTGACTAATATCGTCTGGCGCGGGAAGAATTAAATAAGAAAGTATCAGAGGGAGTTAAAGGAGATGGTTCCAAGCTTCTCCAGCCTGAGAGAGATCACCACAGGGCCGAATTAGTCGTTTCAATTCGGTGACGACTTTTTTTGATCTTGCTACGGCCACGACTATACTCAGCTTAGTAGACGCTTTTCAAAATGGAGAGGTTAAATACATCCTTCATTAGCCACTACTACAGGGCTCTTAGAAGCTGAATAAAATCGTCTGTAACCATGAAGAATGAAATGTAAAAAGGGCATCATCTTATCGAAGGGGTTAACTCACTTTGTATCAGTCAGAATAAATTATAAAAATATCTCACACAAGGCTGATGTGATGAGTACTGTTTGGGGTGTATGGTGCTGAAAGTGCTGATAGATTAAGTGCTTCTCGATGTTGTTAGAGAGAGAGAGAGAGAGAGAGTAAAGAAAAAATAAAGCCCTGTCCACGGAATAAGGCTGATCAGTAAAGTAAATCACCCATACAAAGGAAAAATCTTTATAAAAACAAATCACATGGTAGGTTCGTACACAGAAGGTATATAAAAAGAGGAAAAACATAGCCTAGACAAGGAGGACATAAGAGTACATAGAAAATACAGAAAACAGGAGACCTAAGAATACGTATTAAGTACAAGTAACAGTAAGGCTTTATGACGAGGTTTTCTGTTACAAAAAAGCTTTATCTACTAAGCTCTAACCAGCGTGTAACAGAAAGGGATAGAACTGAGGAAGCTTCAAGAGTCTAACCTTCAAAAGTGTAATTATTGAAGCCAAGGACACAGTGGCTTAAGGTCGCACCAAATCGATAGCTAGAATTGATTTAGACAAACTTTCCGACGAGCAGTTTATTTTTAATGCAAGGAAGAAGGAACCAAACGCCAGGAGTCTCAAATTTAAGCAAGTCTTCTAAATATACGCTGTGAGTTTTTTATTTCATGCTGTCAATCAAACATGAACAATTTAATCCAGTATCTTCGTATTCTCGTACTTATGTTTCGTTATGCTTCTACCCCGTTCCTTTTAGTGCAGTTTTATATCTTTTTCTTTATTATTTTTACTGGTTCTTTTAGTGTTTAGTGTCCTTTATTATATTTATTCCCATTTTACTAGGTTCGCCAAAGTTTTAATTAGTTTCCTTTAATGCTTTCTTAATGCCATATGATCCTTGCTGCCTGGCGCTAGATTTTTTTTTTTTTTTATCAATCTACTGATATTTAGAAATTAGGTCCTTCAGTGGGTGTTTTCTCTATATGGATTTCTTTTTTCTTTTTCTCTTTTTTTTTTTTCCATTCCTCTTGCTTCCCCAGTAAAGTTAAAGTATACTGTTGAGTGTAGTAGTCGTGTATGTGCATTGTATTTATCCCATTTAGTTCCCTGTCCCCCCAAAAGGAGGATGGTGGCAGGAAGGAGAGGAGTAACTTCAGCCTGCGGTCCACTGGGTTCACGTTCAGATGAGCCTGGGTTTGGTATTAGTACTATAGTGTCTTTACTCTAACATGGCCCAGATTTTAGTCCTTTTGCAGTTTATTTCACGTAACTCAGTGGCAGAAAAAGAATACTACATCTCTAAATCCTTTCCACAGCACTTCCTCTTGACTAGCATCATATTCTCATGTTAATCCATTGTTACAAACCAGCTTTCAACGTGGAGAGATGGTCGTTTTAGGCCGGGTTAGAGGAAAAATGGTATATTCCCACCCCAGTCTGTTTAGTGCTTAGAAATGAACTTTAGGATGTGGATGAATAGTGAGAATTGTTCCTCTCTCCTTTGTATACGTGCTTTGTATATCTGCATGACTCTGTATCTTTTCTTTACGTTTCACCCTCCCACGCTTTATCACGTGCTTTGTGCCTCCTCCCCTAAATCATACGAAACATCAAAGGATCAGTAGCCAGCAGATCCCACTATCCCTTTACCTTTACGTTTCTCTCCTCCATATATGTGTTTCGTATATCTCCATAAACCTCTATATGTTTGTTTCACGTTCCTCTCTGCTTGTGTGTATATATGTTCTATATATCTCCATGCCTCGTTCGTCAAACCACACAAACTGAAGTGATCAACAGACAGCAAATCCTCCTGACCCTGTGACCACTCTCAGGCTCCGGGTGAGTGAGAATAACTGGATTACAGCCTGTGCCCTCAAGCCGAGCACCTCGTAGTCCCACATCTTTCATTCAGGAGAGTAAACGCCCTGAATTATTAGCGAGCCGGCCCCCAGAGACCCGAGTTGCCAAGAGACGCATTTCCTCGCCCCGCCCTCCCCACTCCAACTTCCGAGGATAAATACGGTTTGTGTACTGTAGCGTAGACGATACTTCCACGGCTGATATTGATCACAGCTTTGAACCCGCCTGATTTTCTTTCTTTTTCTTTCTTTTTTTTGTGCTGTTGCAGGGTGTGTGTGTGAGGGGAGACTGGCGCGGGAGGAGGCTGGAGGAGGTGCCGGGACAGGATGCCGACACTACTGAGCCAACCTGGTGGTAGCGGCCTCCTCGCAGCCACCGTCATCATGGCCACAGTCATGGTCAGTTCAAACACTTGTTTTTTTTTTTACACACCAGTTCTTGTGCACCTGTTTTACACACCTGTTTTTATGCAGTTGTTTTACACACCTGCTTTACACACCGATTTTAATAAACCCTTTTTACATACATGTTATTATATCTATTTTACACGCCCTTGATACACCTGCTTACACATGTTTTTGCACATTTGTTTTACACACCTGTTATTATGCCAGTCTTTACACACTGCCCACAGTAGCGAATCCATAGAGGGAAGGGACCTAAACCTCTTCTATTATAATTTTTAGTTGTACCAAGTTTTTCCCTGGTCGCCAGAAGGATAAAATCATTGTGTTTTGTTAATAAAGACAACTAACACCTGCAGTAAAGACACAGAATTAACGAAATAAATAAATAGAGTGTTTTCCACCAACTTCTAGTATGATTTGAACTTTACTGATAAAGTTTAATCATCAGTGGGTACAGAAATATTGTTCCCCCTTTTACTAAATGCTGGATCGGCCCCCTGTTAAAGTGTTTGCGTGAACTGTTATTTTTTTGATGATGTCTGGTTGATATTGTACAAAGTCTGGGTAAGTTTTCTCAACCTGCAATTTTACGCTGTTTATTATTCATACACAGTGAAGGTTAGGCCAGTTTGAGAGCCTGAGTGTGTGTTTACCGACGCAAAATATTAGTTGTACTGGTTGTGTAGTTATAAATTGATTCCTTGTCTAATCATAGTGAACCAGAATTTTAACTTCAACAGTGATAACATACAGAAGCTAAGGAAACATACATTCTAGTGCTTCCAGAATTTATCGTTTGTCGTCTTCAGAAGTTTTAATGTTTTGTTAAGCAGATCAGACGCAGTTGATTAAGAGAGAGCCATATTGTACCTACCCCTCCCGTTTCCTTCCCTCGTCCCACAACTACTATCTTCCTTACCCCCCAGATTTCTATCCCTGCTCCCCCTAGCCCTTGCACCCTTATCCTTGGCACCCCCCTTGACTCCCCTGCCCCTGCCCCTGCTCTCCTACCCCTGCCTCTCCTTGCCCCTGCCTTCTCTAACCCTGCCTCACCCCACCCCTGGCACCCCCACCCCTGCCTTCCCTTCCTTGTTGGTGGTCAGGAAAAATAAGTAAAAATTAGGGCCGCTAGTAACATAGAGCTTTTTATCCATATAGTCAGGAAAAAATAGATTAATAAATAGATGGATACATTGGTAGATAGATAGATAGATAAATATGTAGAAAGATAAGTATTTCTGGAATGAAAGTGAAAAAATATGACGCAATAGTGAATGAAAATATGAATAACCTGAGACTACGGGAGAGGGAGATGATGAAGAAGATAAAAGGTGAAAGGTGCAGGAACGATACAAGATTATAACTGAAAACGAAGAAGAAAGAATTAGAAAAAAAATAAAAATAAAAATAAATTATATATGATGGAGTTGAAGGAGGTAGGAGGGAAAAAAATAATTAGGCTCGTATTTTCGTTCGTTAAGGAAGCTCCCTAACACCTCTTCCTTAGCGATTTATTTTTGGATGAGTGGTTAGTATCCTTTTTTACGTTTATGCAGAGTATGGCGATATTAGAATGATTTATGCAGCACAGAAGAGGACAATAAGGTGTGATAAGCAAAATAAATCTCTCAGGAAAAGATGTTACGGAGCCTTCGGTCTAATTCCCATGACTGTACGAGGGTCACTAAGGCAGTCTGTTTATTCTAGGTCCTTATTTACCCCTAGGATACGACCTGCATTGTCTGTTATCAGGTCTCCATTTGTACTATGGGATGAACAACGGCCAAGAGGATACAGATTGAGTTCAAAGGGAGGGTAGGTAGGTAGCAGGGAGGGTAGATAGGTAGAAAGGAAGGTAGGTAAGTAGGAGGGAGGGTAGGTAGGTAGGAGGGAGGGTAGGTAGGTAGGAGGGAGGGTAGACAGGTAGAAAGGAAGGTAGGTAGGTAGGAGGGAGGGTTGGTAGAAGGAGGGTAGGTAGGTAGAAAGGAAGGTAGGTAGCTAGGACGGAGGGTTGGTAAGTAGTAGGGAGGGTAGGTAGGAAGGAGGACAGGTCAAAGGAGGGTAGGTGGGTAGCTTTTTTTTTTTTTTTTTTTTTTTTATGTGCTCGACTCTGGGCATAGGCTTCTCAGCCTGCTCCCAAGGCCCAGTAGTCCTCCTACATATCGTATACCTCTACATGTCACCACTTCGGCGCTAACACCCACCGTCCATATTGAATACATGCTAGGGCTGTCTCATACAGGACTGGTGTATTGGTATTACCGGGGGTATTTTTACGACATGTCGGCGGGTAGGTAGAAACAGGTAAAAAGAGGATGGATAGGTAGGTAGGTAGGAGGGAAAGTAGGCAGAGGGAAGGATAGATAGGTAAGAGGGAGGGTAGGTAGGCAGGAAAGAGGGTAGGAGGGAGGGAGGGTGCGTGATGAGCTGAGGCAGGGAAACATTAACATGGTTTACCTGGCTGCCGTGTTCCCTGCCCCACCCTGCCTCGCCTTACCATGTTCTATTTCATCCTGCCTTATCCTGCCTCCCCTTGACCCACCCTGCCTCGCACTTCCTCGTCCTACCTTATCCTACTTCCTGCCTCACCTTGTCTCCTGCCTCACTCCTGTACTTTCTGTATCACATATGCATAAAGTCTACGGTGAGGGGAACCCACATTTCATTAGGACCCAGCGCACGGCCTCTCACAACTGCTGAAGTGAGAGAGAGAGAGAGAGAAAGGGAGAGAGAGAGAGAGCGAGAAAGAGAGAGAGAGAGACCCATACAAGATCTTGAGAGGGACAAAAGCCATGATCTCAGCCGGATAAAAGACTACTAGAGATTGTAAGATTGTAGGAGACTTTACAAGACGGCGCTTCTAAGTGTCTCTCTCTCTCTCTCTCTCTCTCTCTCTCTCTCTCTCTCTCTCTCTCTCTCTCTCTCTCTCTCTCTCTCTCTCTCTCTCTCTCTCTCTCTCTCTCTCAGCCTTTTGACAGGAGTGGCTCTTTCTAAACAGCGTGGCCTTCACATACCCCACTACCACCACACACAGCCCTGGCTACCTTAAGCATCACTACCATCATCACAAACATCACTATCATCACCATAAACATCACTACCATCATCACAAACATCACTACCATCATCACAAACATCACTACCATCATCACAAACACAACCACCATAATCACAAACATCACTACCATCATCACAAACATCACTACCATCATCACAAACCACTACCATTGTCACTAACCACTAACATCATCACAAACACCATTACCATCATCACAAACACACTACCATCATCACAAACACACTACCATCATCACAAACACCACTACCATCATCACAAACACACTACCACCATCACAAACACCACTACCATCATCACAAACACCACTACCATCATCACAAACACCACTACCATCATCACAAACACACTACCACCATCACAAACACCACTACCATCATCACAAAACACTACCATCATCACAAACATCACTACCATCATCACAAACACCACTACAATCATCACAAAACACTACCATCATCACAAACACCACTACCATCATCACAAACACCACTACCATCATCACAAACACACTACCATCATCACAAACATCACTACCATCATCACAAACACCACTACCATCATCACAAAACACTACCATCATCACAAACACCACTACCATCATCACAAACACACTATCATCATCACAAACACACTACCACCATCACAAACACCACTACCATCATCACAAACACCACTACCATCATCACAAACACCACTACCATCATCACAAACACCAATACCATCATCACAAAACACTACCATCATCACAAACACCACTACCATCATCACAAACACACTACCATCATCATAAACACCACTACCATCATCACAAACACACTACCATCATCACAAACATCACTACCATCATCACAAACACCACTACCATCATCACAAAACACTACCATCATCACAAACACCACTACCATCATCATAAACACACTACCATCATCACAAACACACTACCACCATCACAAACACCACTACCATCATCACAAACAACAATACCATCATCTCAAAACACTACCATCATCACAAAACACTACCATCATCACAAACACCACTACCTTCATCACAAACACACTACCATCATCACAAACATCACTACCATCATCACAAACACCACTACCATCATCACAAACACCACTACCATCATCACAAACATCACTACCATCATCACAAACACCACTACCGTCATCACAAACACCACTACCATCATCACAAACACACTACCACCATCACAAACACCACTACCATCATCACAAAACACTACCATCATCACAAACATCATTATCATCATCACAAACACCACTACCATCATCACAAAACACTACCATCATCACAAACACCACTACCATCATCACAAACACACTACCATCATCACAAACATCACTACCATCATCACAAACACCACTACCATCATCACAAAACACTACCATCATCACAAACACCACTACCATCATCACAAATACACTACCATCATCACAAACACACTACCACCATCACAAACACCACTACCATCATCACAAACACCACTACCATCATCACAAACACCACTACCATCATCACAAACACCACTACCATCATCACAAACATCACTACCATCATCACAAACATCACTACCATCATCACAAACACCACTACCATCATCAAAAACACCACTACCATCATCACAAAACACTACCATCATCACAAACACCACTACCATCATCACAAACACACTACCATCATCACAAACACACTACCACCATCACAAACACCACTACCACCATCACAAACACCACTACCATCATCACAAACACCACTACCATCATCACAAACACACTACCGTCATCACAAACACACTACCGTCATCACAAACACCACTACCATCATCACAAACACACTACCATCATCACAAACACATTACCACCATCACAAACACCACTACCACCATCACAAACACCACTACCACCATCACAAACACCACTACCATCATCACAAACACCACTACCATCATCACAAACACCACTACACTCATC
Organism: Coenobita brevimanus; assembly: GCF_032717465.1. Classification (NCBI taxonomy): domain Eukaryota; kingdom Metazoa; phylum Arthropoda; class Malacostraca; order Decapoda; family Coenobitidae; genus Coenobita; species Coenobita brevimanus. The sequence goes on along the minus strand of NC_137018.1, from coordinate 8,712,575 downwards.
ACAAACACCACTACCACCATCACAAACACCACTACCATCATCACAAACACCACTACCACCATCACAAACACCACTACCACCATCACAAACACCACTACCATCATCACAAAACACTACCATCATCACAAACACCACTACCATCATCACAAACACCACTACCATCATCATAAACACACTACCACCATCACAAACACCACTACCATCATCACAAACACCACTACCATCATCACAAACACCACTACCATCATCACAAACACCACTACCATCATCACAAACACCACTACCATCATCACAAACATCACTACCATCATCACAAACATCACTACCATCATCACAAACACCACTACCATCATCACAAACATCACTACCATCATCACAAACACCACTACCATCATCACAAAACACTACCATCATCACAAACACCACTACCATCATCACAAAACACTACCATCATCACAAACACCACTACCATCATCACAAACACACTACCACCATCACAAACAGCACTACCACCATCACAAACACCACATCCATCATCACAAACACACTACCATCATCACAAACATCACTACCATCATCACAAACACCACTACCATCATCACAAAACACTACCATCATCACAAACACCACTACCATCATCACAAACACACTACCACCATCACAAACACACTACCACCATCACAAAACACTACCATCATCACAAACACCACTACCATCATCACAAACACCACTACCATCATCACAAACACCACTACCATCATCACAAACACCACTACCATCATCACAAACATCACTACCATCATCACAAACATCACTACCATCATCACAAACACCACTACCATCATCACAAACATCACTACCATCATCACAAACACCACTACCATCATCACAAAACACTACCATCATCACAAACACCACTACCATCATCACAAAACACTACCATCATCACAAACACCACTACCATCATCACAAACACACTACCACCATCACAAACAGCACTACCACCATCACAAACACCACATCCATCATCACAAACACACTACCATCATCACAAACATCACTACCATCATCACAAACACCACTACCATCATCACAAAACACTACCATCATCACAAACACCACTACCATCATCACAAACACACTACCACCATCACAAACACACTACCACCATCACAAACACCACTACCATCATCACAAACACCACTACCATCATCACAAACATCACTACCATCATCACAAACACCACTACCATCATCACAAACACCACTACCACCATCACAAACACACTACCACCATCACAAACACCACTACCATCATCACACACTACCATCATCACAAACACACATCATCACAAACACACTACCACCATCACAAAACACTACCATCATCACAAACACCACTACCATCATCACAAACATCACTACCATCATCACAAACACCACTACCGTCATCACAAACACCACTACCATCATCACAAACACACTACCACCATCACAAACATCACTACCATCATCACAAACACCACTACCATCATCACAAACATCACTACCATCATCACAAACATCACTACCATCATCACAAACACCACTACCATCATCACAAACATCACTACCATCATCACAAACACCACTACCATCATCACAAACATCACTACCATCATCACAAACACCACTACCATCATCACAAAACACTACCATCATCACAAACACCACTACCATCATCACAAACACACTACCACCATCACAAACAGCACTACCACCATCACAAACACCACATCCATCATCACAAACACACTACCATCATCACAAACATCACTACCATCATCACAAACACCACTACCATCATCACAAACACACTACCACCATCACAAACACACTACCACCATCACAAAACACTACCATCATCACAAACACCACTACCATCATCACAAACATCACTACCATCATCACAAACACCACTACCGTCATCACAAACACCACTACCATCATCACAAACACACTACCACCATCACAAACACCACTACCATCATCACAAAACACTACCATCATCACAAACATCATTATCATCATCACAAACACCACTACCATCATCACAAAACACTACCATCATCACAAACACCACTACCATCATCACAAACACACTACCATCATCACAAACATCACTACCATCATCACAAACACCACTACCATCATCACAAAACACTACCATCATCACAAACACCACTACCATCATCACAAATACACTACCATCATCACAAACACACTACCACCATCACAAACACACTACCACCATCACAAAACACTACCACCATCACAAACACCACTACCATCATCACAAACACCACATCCATCATCACAAACACACTACCATCACCACAAACACCACATCCATCACCACAAACATCACTACCATCATCACGGCTATGTATTGTGAGACATGTAATAACCAATACTATGAGAGATGCAAATATAGATAGATAAATAGATTGACTGATTGACTTTTTAATATAGATATGGATACAGATGCATATATAATTTTAGAGAGAGAGAGAGAGAGAGAGAGAGAGAGAGAGTTATCAGTATTCTTAGATATAAAAAAGTTACCGAAAACCTTGCTAAATGGCTGTTATTTATTTATTTATTTCTGTATTTATTTATTATTTTCTTTCATATCATTTCTTCTTATGGCCAAAATTTTATATATTCCTCTGTCTAGAAAATTCAAAAGATTATAATAATTTACCCATGATGAAAGATATTTATCTGCAGGATCACAATGTCAACATAATTTTTGCAGACCCCTTTTCTGCCTAGAGTGCCATCGACTATAGAATGACAAGGGAGAAGTGTGTGTGTGTGTGTGTGTGTGTGTGTGTGTGTAT
>NC_137018.1:8702194-8707194 GCF_032717465.1 Coenobita brevimanus | reverse complement strand
TATATATCCATCGCCAAAATTCAGCTTACACTAATGAAATCTGAGCCAGCATGAAATTATGGTATGGCAAGGAGTAAGAGATTTTTTTTTTATTTCATACTATGGTGCTTTTTTTTTCTTAATGTGGCCTACAGTTGCCATCTCTCCAGCTTTAATGCTGAGTTGTAACATGAGACCATCACTAGAATAAGATGGTAGTCACAAAGAAGTGCTGTGGAGAGGATGTAAAGCATTAATATTGTTCTTGTCACTGAGCTACGTGAAATAAGCTGCAACAGGGTGAAAATCTGGGCCAAGTAAAGGTGAAAGAGGTATAGAGTGTATTCCTTATTTTATTATTTTATATATTTAATACAAGTAGATATTATCATATTTAGAACTAATAGAGTGTTTTATTTATCTTTAGAGCTAGTTTATATTCTTATTTAGCTTGGAGATACTGTTAATTACCCAACCATGAGATAGACGCCTCGTAAAACCACTGTCCCTAAGAACGTCGAGAGGGGCACCAACCACCCCAGTACGTGAACCTTGTGGGAAGTTGAGTGGGTGTCGTAGAGTTTTAGAGCCATATTCTAGTCAATTTGAAGACTCGTCTGCACCTTTCCCTTGATGATTCATATTACATATCACACCTTACTATTCTCTTGCATGTTATTTGTGTTCTTATCTAGACTCAGATGGCATAAATAACGTACAAGACTATAACTCACCATACACAAAAACTGATAAGGAGGTGATATGAAGCCTTCTTATCTGGCGAAAATGTGGGTCTTGATCATCCGAAGAGATTCAGTCCCGCGTCTGTGATGAAACCTGACAGACACGGAAACACCGAATATCCTTTAACTCCATCCCCACGACAGGTCCAGTCTTAGCCGTGAAAAGCCTGTCTAAAATGGCCAAAGTAACATGAAGAAATTGTTGTTAATGAAAAGTTTAATAGAGAATGTTCCTAGCCTTCTACATGGACCTTTCTAAGCCGAGAGAGAGAGAGAGAGAGAGAGAGAGAGAGAGAGAGAGAGAGAGAGGTACCCAGAAGACAAGAGAAAGACAGTCATTGTAAAAGAAGCGTCAACAACTTAGTCACTTATTAATCACTCTCACCTGCGTAAAATTATCTGGCGTTAACTGGCATGGAATACAGGAGTTGTCTCGACCTGGAAAGAGTTAGTAGCGACAGTATTGACACTCTCAGGCCTCTATCCTCCCTTCCAGGTAAATAAAATCGTCTCATATTAGCTACGAATTCCAGAGAAGACGCGACCATGAAACGGGTATGATCCTGTGGTTAAAAATGAGCGAGTCTGCCAAGGAATAATATTTCTCCAACCGCTGCTTCTCCCCGGGGCGATGCCTATGATGTTTTCCCTGTGTATTCTTCCTCCATATTTCTTCTGATTTATTCCAGCATCGTTGACTTTCAGCTTGAGTGGAATTTTTGTTTAGATATTTACGACTTACAAAAAGGACCTTACTTCACTATAAAAATAAATAAGAAAAGATTCTTAGTAATTTGTTCCTTAGCGATCATTAAGTTCAAGAAAATAAACTCGCCTTTTGACCTGGGCCCATACTCCCTCGTCGGATAAAGAAGCTCCCTAGCACCTCTTCCTTAGCGATTTGTTTTTTTTAGATATGGCTGGTTAGTAGTACCCTTCTGAACGTCATTTATGCAGAGTATGGCCATGTTAGGATTTATATAACGCAATATAGGACAGTCAGGTGTAATTAGCAAACTAAATCGCTTAGGAAAAGATGTATGGGAGCTTTCTTAACCGACGAGAATACAGGCCTTGCTTTTTTTCTTTTTCTTTCTTTTTCTTTTTTTTCCTTTTTTTTAATCATCACAGAGAGAAGAATTTACCGAACACGGATTATGAGCCGATGGTATTTACTTGACACTTAACCCTCTCGTGGTCGCATTTTCTCTCGTATTTCCTTCCATTTAACGACAGACGATTTTCCTCAGATAAGTGGGTCATAGAAGCTTTAATATATACTGGTACGTTTGACCCCTTCACGGCTGGTGCAACTCTAGAACCGAATTAAAGCTTACATAAGATTTTGTTCATCTGAGTGAGTTTTAGGCATCTCACTACACCCTCACCTCACCACACCCTCACTCACCTCACCCTTACCTCACCACACCCCCACCTCACCACACCATCATCTCACCACACCCTCGCCTCACCACACCCTCATCTCACCACACCCTCACCTCACCACACCCTCACCTCACCACACCTTCTTCGATCTTCTCGAGTTATCTTCCATTTAACTCAATTTCCTCCCCATCCCGTGTGTCTGCCAGCTCATCTCCCATCCACACCGCCTCTCCTCTCCCCTCCACACCACCCCTTCTCTCCCCTCCCCTCCCCTCCCATCCCCTCTCCTCCACACCACCTCTTCCCTCCCCTCCACACCACCTCTTTCCTCCCCTTCACATCACCCCTTCCCTCCCCTCCCATTCCCTCTCCTCCACACCATCTCTCCCCTCTCCTCCACACCACCCCTCTCCTCCCCTCCCCTCCCCTCCACACCACTCACTCCCTTTCCTCACTCACACCACACACACCACCCCTCTCCTCCCCTCCCCTCCCCTCCCCTCCACACCACTCACTCCCTTTCCTCACTCACACCACACACTTCATCACTTTCCTCCCTCTCATCATACACTGTCATCGAAAACTGTCATCACACACTGTCAATACAGCCACCACACACTCTGATCACCACATACTGTCATTACACTGCCATCACAGTCACTGAACTATTGCCACACACTCATCACACTGTCACCACAATCAGTCATCCAAAACTCTCCTCACACTGGCATTACACTGTCACTACGCTCATTACACTGTCACCATACAGTCACCACAGTCTCTCCACAAGCTGTCACCATAATCACCACACAGTGTCACCATTCACCACACACGGTCATCACACTCACCACACACTCAGATCACCATATACCGTCATTATAGGTCATCACTATCACCACACAGTCATTACACTCTCACCACACATACTCACCGCACTCTCACCACACACCACAGCCACCACACCACCACACACTAACACCATCTCATACATCTCAGCCCACTCCTTCCCTTTTCCCTCTCACTTACTCCCTCATTCCTCCCTCTCATCCCTCCCCCTCCCCCCACTTCACCCCCACTCCTCCCTTCTCCATCCGGTTACACAATCAGTACAAAGGTTAAGATGAGCTAGGTAACAGAAAGACTCTCTCTCTCTCTCTCTCTCTCTCTCTCTCTCTCTCTCTCTCTCTCTCTCTCTCTCTCTCTCTCTCTCTCTCTCTCTCTCTCTCTCACACACACACACACAAACACATCTAACAGTTTGCTAAAAATGCCTCTTTGCAAACCTCCATCAACACCTTCTCGTAATTACTGTGAGGCTTTTATATGAGAGGTCTGCGTAGTAATTAAAATCCTTTAGTCTATGCTTTTTTTCTTTTTTCCTTTTTTTTCTAGGATGCCGACCAGCTAAGCCTTCACGCCCCTGAGAAGGATTTAAGGAAGGTTCAGTTTTTGGCCTTCATCATCATCATCATCATCATCATCATCATCATCATTATCATCATCACGACTTCTTTTCATACTTAAGGACTGGGTAGGATCCATTGTTCTATGTATGAAAAATAAGGTGGTGTTGTTTGTTGTTGCTGTGTGTGTGTGTGTGTGTGTGTGTGTGTGTGTGTGTGTGTGTGTGTGTGTGCACGAGACAGGGAGCGAGCCATCATCATCATCATCATCTTTGTCAGCAGCAGCAGCAGCAAATATCGATCATCATCCACTTTAAAAAATGTAATTAATGAAAAATAAGTAATGTGCTTCTAACAAAACCCTATGCACCGTAGGGCGGATGGTGCGAGGTGCTGCTAATCCACGAGACAGGCAGAGGGACGGACACTCAGGCAGCGTGGGGGTACTCTCTCCTACCCTCCACCTTCCCCCTCACCTGGGACCAAGCCAGAGCCGCGTGTGAAGCCAGCCCCGGGACCATGCTTGCCAGAGGTCAGTGCACCATCTCACAAACTCACATACACTAACAGCATCTCATGAAGGGTACTGAGGGAACGAAGATAGGGGGACAAGTGCACTATCTCACAAGCTCACATGCACTAACAGTATCTCATGAAGGGTGCTGAGAGAACGAAGACAGGGAAGGAAAAGGATTGCTGCCATTTTCCCTGTTAAATTTTGTGTTGTTGTCTGAACTGAGCTGATTATACCATAGCGTACAAGTTTATCCAGCTGAGTGAGACGCCTGCAGCACTCAAATAGGTCAAAGATACGTCAGACAAACTACCCCACCCATAATACATCGCTCGAAAGAACTCCAAAACTGACGGAAACTTGTGGTCAAACTGCGTAACCCAGGACTCGGATTCACAAACTCGCGATCAGTTCCTTGGCGTAACTAAGATTTGTCTTCAGAGGAAACACCGGAGACACGAAAAGATTCTACATTCTCTTTCCTTGTCGTTCTCGAATAAACATACGTTGTGTGTATTTTCGCGGTGCGGTAATAATAAACGGGTCGATATTATCACCGTGAGATGATACCGTTTTTCCCATGGATGACTATTATAGGGAGAAACGAGATACTTTTGAACGGTAGAGCAAATTGCACTGTATACTGTAACTTACTAATTGTGGAAACACGTATCTGTAATATGATGTCGTTCTATAAATATGTTCTGTAAATGTTAATTGTGAATTCATTAAGAAAAGGGCGTTTACTTAACACATCTGCGTCGATTTGGCGTGTCAACCGGAAGACTGTCAAAAGCACAACCCTGGAATGGCACACAAATCTGCAGCGCTACCTGCATAAAGACAAATTAGCCCACTGGTTCATTCAGGCCACGTGAAGTATTGTAACATCCATTTAGTACTTTTGGTCATATTCAAATCCGTTCATAACAATCAAGGTCCATTTTCGTCAGTACAGACCCAGCCAGATCAGTT